>NW_028125080.1:0-134379 GCF_965194825.1 Balaenoptera physalus
GTTGGTGCTCACGTTGACTCTCACTTTTGGTATAGAGGAGCGCAGGTTGAGCTTCCAACTTGGAACTGGAAGCACAAAGTTTCTTTCCAGAAAACTCATTTTCTTCTCTGAGCCATGCCGGCAGTAACTAAAAGCACCGTAAAAACAGTGCTTTTCTGGTAGCTTCGAGACTGCATGAGTGGAGCTTTCAAAATGGGAAAGCAAGATCTGTGTCTCAGTCTCACATTTCCACATTGACACGCAGCATAAGGACATGTTGATGTTAACAAGTCAAAAGAGATTCACGATACCCAGTGGGGCTTTCCCTGATTCAACTTTTTTCTACGACAGCTTATCTGCCTGCAGCAAAGTGCCTAAACAAAGGATGCGTGAGGGAGACAGGTGCCTGTGCTTCCTCCAAAGGCCTGCAGTGTTACACCAAGAACAGTGCTTAAATTGTACTTGGATGCAAGCCGACCAGCTCCTTCAGGATGCGTGACTCTAAGTGTAAAAGGTGAAAAGGGATTCGAAGCAGAGTGTTTTTCTCAATAGAGTTAAGCTAGGGGAATGAGGTTACATCCATTGCATGGAGGACAGTCTAGAAGTGTGATCCTGAATCCTGTGTAGAGCTGAAGTCATCTGGCTCTCCCAAGGAGGAGTGCAGTGTGTTGCCTTTCTCTAGCCAACACTGAGGTGTTCCAAAAGGCCTACGGGGCAGAAGTTGCTTAGCTGGCCATGAGCTTCTTGGCTCTACTCAGTATACTGGTACTGAAACGGTTTCTAAAGCAAGGTCCCTAGGAATCTGGAAAAGCTTACTACGGTGAAACTAAAGCTGGTCAGTGAAGAAGGCCTCATGGAGCTGCTCCATGCCTCCCGTTTGGCAAGGGAAATCAGGGCCTTCCTTCGAGGCTAGGGCTCACGTTGACTTTGACTTTAGGTATAGAGCAGAGCAGGGTGAGCTTCCAACTAGGAACTGGAAGCACAAGTTTCTTACGGGATAACTCAATATCTTCTCAGAAACATGCCGGCAGTGACTACAACTCTGGCCACAGCAATGCTTTTCAGGTATATTCGTGGCCACATGAACGGAGCTTTCATAATGGGCAAACAGGCCTTGTGCCATCAGTCTCCAATTTCTAGGTTGACACGCAGCATACTCGCTGAACCAGGGCTTCCTGGCTCTAGGCAATTTTCTGATATCGAAACGGGTGCTGAAGCAGGGTCTTTAGGAGTCTTGGAAAGCTTACTACCGTTAAACTAAAGCAGAACAGCGTTGAAAGCCTCAGGGAACTGCTGCATGCCTCCCGTTTTGTAAGGATATTCAGGGCCTTACCTAGAGGCTGGCGCTCCCTTGACTTTAACTTTAGTTACAGTGCAGAGCAAGAGGAGCTTCCAACTAGGAACTGGAAGCACAAGGTTTCTTATGGGAAAACTCAATATTTTATCAGAACTATGCATGCTTTGACTAAAACCCCGGCAACAACAAAGCCTTTCAGGAATTTTCTAGGCCGCATAAACAGTGCTTTCATAATGAGCAAACAAGCCTTGTGCCATCAGTCTTCAATATGTAAGTTGATACGCAGCATTCAGGCAGGACGAAAGCTTCCTGGCTCTAGGCAGTTTTCTGATACCGAAACGGGTGCTGAAGCCAGGTCTCTAGGAGTATTGGAAAGCTTACTACCGTTAAACTAAAGCAGAACAGCGTTGAAAGCCTCAGGGAACTGCTGCATGCCTCTCGTTTTGTAAGGATATTCAGGGCCTTACATAGAGGCTGGCGCTCCCTTGACTTTAACTTTAGATACAGTGCAGAGCAAGGGGAGCTTCCTACTAGGAACTGGAAGCACAAGGTTTCTTATGGGAAAACTCAGTATCTTATCAGAACTATGCATGCAGTGACTAAAACCCCAGCAACAACAAAGCCTTTCAGGAATCTTCGAGGCCGCATAAACGGTGCTTTCATAATGGGCAAACAAGCCTTGTGCCATCAGTCTTCAATATGTAAGTTGATACGCAGCATTCACGCAGGACGAAAGCTTCCTGGCTCTAGGCAGTTTTCTGATACCGAAACGGGTGCTGAAGCAAGGTCTCTAGGAGTATTGGAAACCTTACTACCGTAAAACTAAAGCAGAGCAGCGTTGAAGTCCTCATGGAGATGCTGCATGCCTCCCGTTTTGTAAGGCTATTCAGGGCCTTACTTCGAGGCAAGTGCTCCCCTTGACTTTCACTTTAGTTATAGAGCAGAGCAGGGTGAGCTTCCAACTAGGAACTGGAAGCACAAGGTTTCTTTCGGGAAAACTCATTTTCCTCGCAGAAGCAGGCAGGCAGTGACTAAATCCTTGGCAACAACAATGCTTTTCAGGTATCTTCGAGGCCGCATGAACGGAGCTTTCCTAATGAGAAAACAAGCCTTGTGCCATCAGTCTCCAATTTCTAGGTTGACACGCAGCATACACGGAGGACCAGAGCTTCCTGGCTCTCTGCGGTGTTCTGTTACCGAAACGGGTGCTGAAGGAAGGTTCCTAGGAGTCTTGGAAAGCTTACTACCGCTAAACTAAAGAAGAACAGCGATGAAGGCCTCATGGAACTGCTGCATGCCTCCCGCTTTGCAAGGATAATCAGGGCCTTACTTGGAGGATGGTGCTCACGTTGACTCTCACTTTTGGTATAGAGGAGCGCAGGTTGAGCTTCCAACTTGGAACTGGAAGCACAAAGTTTCTTTCCAGAAAACTCATTTTCTTCTCTGAGCCATGCCGGCAGTAACTCAAAGCACCGTAACAACAGTGCTTTTCTGGTAGCTTCGAGACTGCATGAGTGGACCTTTCAAAATGGGAAAGCAAGATCTGTGTCTCAGTCTCACATTTCCTGATTGACACGCAGCATAAGGACATGTTGATGTTAACAAGTCAAAAGAGATTCAGGATACACAGTGGGGCTTTCCCTGATTCAACTTTTTTCTACGACAGCTTATCTGCCTGCAGCAACGTGCCTAAACAAAGGATGCGTGAGGGAGACAGGTGCCTGTGCTTCTTCCAAAGACCTGCAGTGTTACACCAAGAACAGTGCTTAAATTGTACTTGGATGCAAGCCGACCACCTCCTTGAGGATGCGTGACTCTAAGTGCAAAAGGTGAAAAGGGATTCGAAGCAGAGTGTTTTTCTCAATAGAGTTCAGCTAGGGGAATGAGGTTACATCCATTGCATGGAGGACAGTCTAGGAGTGTGTTCCTGAATCCTGTGTAGAGCTGAGGTCATCTGGCTCTCCCAGGGAGGAGTGCAGTGTGTTGCCTTTCTCTAGCCAACACTGAGGTGTTCCAAAAGGCCTACGGGGCAGAAGTAGCTTAGCTGGCCCTGAGCTTCTTGGCTCTACTCAGTATACTGGTACTGAAACGGTTTCTAAAGCAAGGTCCCTAGGAGTCTGGGAAAGCTTACTACGGTGAAACTAAAGCAGAACAGTGAAGAAGGCCTCATGGAGCTGCTCCATGCCTCCCGTTTGGCAAGGGAAATCAGGGACTTCCTTCGAGGCTAGGGCTCACGTTGACTTTGACTTTAGGTATAGAGCAGAGCAGGGTGAGCTTCCAACTAGGAACTGGAAGCACAAGGTTTCTTATGGGATAACTCAATATCTTCTCAGAAACATGCCGGCAGTGACTACAACTCTGGCAACAGCAATGCTTTTCTGGTATATACGAGGCCACATGAACGGAGCTTTCATAATGGGCAAACAGGCCTTGTGCCATCAGTCTCCAATTTCTAGGTTGACACGCAGCATACTCGCTGAACCAGGGCTTCCTGGCTCTAGGCAATTTTCTGATATCGAAACGGGTGCTGAAGCAGGGTCTTTAGGAGTCTTGGAAAGCTTACTACCGTTAAACTAAAGCAGAACAGCGTTGAAAGCCTCAGGGAACTGCTGCATGCCTCCCGTTTTGTAAGGATATTCAGGGCCTTACATAGAGGCTGGCGCTCCCTTGACTTTAGTTACGGTGCACAGCAAGGGGAGCTTCCAACTAGGAACTGGAAGCACAAGGTTTCTTATGGGAAAACTCAATATCTTATCAGAACTATGCATGCAGTGACTAAAACCCCAGCAACAACAAAGCCGTTCAGGAATCTTCGGGGCCGCATAAATGGTGCTTTCATAATGGGCAAACAAGCCTTGTGCCATCAGTCTTCAATATGTAAGTTGATAGGCAGCATTCACGTAGGACGAAAGCTTCCTGGCTCTAGGCAGTTTTCTGATACCGAAACGGGTGCTGAAGCAGGGTCTTTAGGAGACTTGGAAAGCTTACTACCGTTAAACTAAAGCAGAACAGCGTTGAAAGCCTCAGGGAACTGCTGCATGCCTCCCGTTTTGTAAGGATATTCAGGGCCTTACATAGAGGCTGGCGCTCCCTTGACTTTAACTTTAGTTACAGTGCAGAGCAAGGGGAGCTTCCAACTAGGAACTGGAAGCACAAGGTTTCTTATGGGAAAACTCAATATCTTATCAGAACTATGCATGCAGTGACTAAAACCTCAGCAACAACAAAGCCTTTCAGGAATCTTCGAGGCCGCATAAACGGTGCTTTCATAATGGGCAAAGAAGCCTTGTGCCATCAGTCTTCAATATGTAAGTTGATACGCAGCATTCACGCAGGACGAAAGCTTCCTGGCTCTAGGCAGTTTTCTGATACCGAAACGGGTGCTGAAGCCAGGTCTCTAGGAGTATTGGAAAGCTTACTACCGTAAAACTAAAGCAGAGCAGCGTTGAAGTCCTCATGGAGATGCTGCATGCCTCCCGTTTTGTAAGGCTATTCAGGGCCTTACTTCGAGGCAAGTGCTCCCCTTGACTTTCACTTTAGTTATAGAGCAGAGCAGGGTGAGCTTCCAACTAGGAACTGGAAGCACAAGGTTTCTTTCGGGAAAACTCATTTTCTTCGCAGAAGCAGGCAGGCAGTGACTAAATCCCTGGCAACAACAATGCTTTTCAGGTATCTTCGAGGCCGCATGAACGGAGCTTTCCTAATGAGAAAACAAGCCTTGTGCCATCACTCTCCAATTTCTAGGTTGACACGCAGCATATACGGAGGACCAGAGCTTCCTGGCTCTCTGCGGTGTTCTGTTACCGAAACGGGTGCTGAAGGAAGGTTCCTAGGAATCTTGGAAAGCTTACTACCGCTAAACTAAAGAAGAACAGCGATGAAGGCCTCATGGAACTGCTGCATGCCTCCCGCTTTGCAAGGATAATCAGGGCCTTACTTGGAGGTTGGTGCTCACGTTGACTCTCACTTTTGGTATAGAGGAGCGCAGGTTGAGCTTCCAACTTGGAACTGGAAGCACAAAGTTTCTTTCCAGAAAACTCATTTTCTTCTCTGAGCCATGCCGGCAGTAACTCAAAGCACCGTAACAACAGTGCTTTTCTGGTAGCTTTGAGACTGCATGAGTGGACCTTTCAAAATGGGAAAGCAAGATCTCTGTCTCAGTCTCACATTTCCAGATTGACAAGCAGAAGAAGGACATGTTGATGTTAACAACTCAAAAGAGATTCAGGATACCCAGTGGGGTTTCCCTGATTCAACTTTTTTCTACGACAGCTTATCTGCCTGCAGCAAAGTGCCTAAACAAAGGATGCGTGAGGGAGACAGGTGCCTGTGCTTCTTCCAAAGACCTGTAGTGTTACACCAAGAACAGTGCTTAAATTGTACTTAGATGCAAGCCGACCACCTCCTTAGGATGCGTGACTCTAAGTGCAAAAGGTGAAAAGGGATTCGAAGCAGAGTGTTTTTCTCAATAGAGTTCAGCTAGGGGAATGAGGTTACATCCATTGCATGGAGGACAGTCTAGGAGTGTGTTCCTGAATCCTGTGTAGAGCTGAGGTCATCTGGCTCTCCCAGGGAGGAGTGCAGTGTGTTGCCTTTCTCTAGCCAACACTGAGGTGTTCCAAAAGGCCTACGGGGCAGAAGTAGCTTAGCTGGCCCTGAGCTTCTTGGCTCTACTCAGTATACTGGTACTGAAACGGTTTCTAAAGCAAGGTCCCTAGGAGTCTGGGAAAGCTTACTACGGTGAAACTAAAGCAGAACAGTGAAGAAGGCTTCATGGAGCTGCTCCATGCCTCCCGTTTGGCAAGGGAAATCAGGGACTTCCTTCGAGGCTAGGGCTCACGTTGACTTTGACTTTAGGTATAGAGCAGAGCAGGGTGAGCTTCCAACTAGGAACTGGAAGCACAATTTTCTTACGGGATAACTCAATATCTTCTCAGAAACATGCCGGCAGTGACTACAACTCTGGCAACAGCAATGCTTTTCAGGTATATTCGTGGCCACATGAACGGAGCTTTCATAATGGGCAAACAGGCCTTGTGCCCCAGTCTCCAATTTCTAGGTTGACACGCAGCATACTCCCTGAACCAGGGCTTCCTGGCTCTAGGCAATTTTCTGATATCGAAACAGGTGCTGAAGCAGGGTCTTTAGGAGTCTTGGAAAGCTTACTACCGTTAAACTAAAGCAGAACAGCGTTGAAAGCCTCAGGGAACTGCTGCTTGCCTCCCGTTTTGTAAGGCTATTCAGGGCCTTACATAGAGGCTGGCGCTCCCTTGACTTTAACTTTAGTTACCGTGCAGAGCAAGGGGAGCTTCCAACTAGGAACTGGAAGCACAAGGTTTCATATGGGAAAACTCAATATCTTATCAGAACTATGCATGCAGTGACTAAAACCCCGGCAACAACAAAGCCTTTCAGGAATCTTCGAGGCCGCATAAACGGTGCTTTCATAATGGGCAAACAAGCCTTGTGCCATCAGTCTTCAATATGTAAGTTGATACGCAGCATTCACGCAGGACGAAAGCTTCCTGGCTCTAGGCAGTTTTCTGATACCGAAACGGGTGCTGAAGCCAGCTCTCTAGGAGTATTGGAAACCTTACTACCGTAAAACTAAAGCAGAGCAGCGTTGAAGTCCTCATGGAGATGCTGCATGCCTCCCGTTTTGTAAGGCTATTCAGGGCCTTACTTCGAGGCAAGTGCTCCCCTTGACTTTCACTTTAGTTATAGAGCAGAGCAGGGTGAGCTTCCAACTAGGAACTGGAAGCACAAGGTTTCTTTCGGGAAAACTCATTTTCCTCGCAGAAGCAGGCAGGCAGTGACTAAATCCCTGGCAACAACAATGCTTTTCAGGTATCTTCGAGGCCGCATGAACGGAGCTTTCCTAATGAGAAAACAAGCCTTGTGCCATCACTCTCCAATTTCTAGGTTGACACGCAGCATACACGGAGGACCAGAGCTTCCTGGCTCTCTGCGGTGTTCTGTTACCGAAACGGGTGCTGAAGGAAGGTTCCTAGGAGTCTTGGAAAGCTTACTACCGCTAAACTAAAGAAGAACAGCGGTGAAGGCCTCATGGAACTGCTGCATGCCTCCCGCTTTGCAAGGATAATCAGGGCCTTACTTGGAGGATGGTGCTCACGTTGACTCTCACTTTTGGTATAGAGGAGCGCAGTTTGAGCTTCCAACTTGGAACTGGAAGCACAAAGTTTCTTTCCAGAAAACTCATTTTCTTCTCTGAGCCATGCCGGCAGTAACTAAAAGCACCGTAAAAACAGTGCTTTTCTGGTAGCTTCGAGACTGCATGAGTGGAGCTTTCAAAATAGGAAAGCAAGATCTGTGTCTCAGTCTCACATTTCCACATTGACACGCAGCATAAGGACATGTTGATGTTAACAAGTCAAAAGAGATTCACGATACCCAGTGGGGCTTTCCCTGATTCAACTTTTTTCTACGACAGCTTATCTGCCTGCAGCAAAGTGCCTAAACAAAGGTTGCGTGAGGGAGACAGGTGCCTGTGCTTCCTCCAAAGGCCTGCAGTGTTACACCAAGAACAGTGCTTAAATTGTACTTGGATGCAAGCCGACCAGCTCCTTCAGGATGCGTGACTCTAAGTGTAAAAGGTGAAAAGGGATTCGAAGCAGAGTGTTTTTCTCAATAGAGTTAAGCTAGGGGAATGAGGTTACATCCATTGCATGGAGGACAGTCTAGAAGTGTGATCCTGAATCCTGTGTAGAGCTGAAGTCACCTGGCTCTCCCAAGGAGGAGTGCAGTGTGTTGCCTTTCTCTAGCCAACACTGAGGTGTTCCAAAAGGCCTACGGGGCAGAAGTTGCTTAGCTGGCCATGAGCTTCTTGGCTCTACTCAGTATACTGGTACTGAAACGGTTTCTAAAGCAAGGTCCCTAGGAATCTGGAAAAGCTTACTACGGTGAAACAAAAGCAGAACAGTGAAGAAGGCCTCATGGAGCTGCTCCATGCCTCCAGTTTGGCAAGGCAAATCAGGGCCTTCCTTCGAGGCTAGGGCTCACGTTGACTTTGACTTTAGGTATAGAGCAGAGCAGGGTGAGCTTCCAACTAGGAACTGGAAGCACAAGGTTTCTTATGGGATAACTCAATATCTTCTCAGAAACATGCCGGCAGTGACTACAACTCTGGCAACAGCAATGCTTTCCAGGTATATTCGAGGCCACATGAACGGAGCTTTCATAATGGGCAAACAGGCCTTGTGCCATCAGTCTCCAATTTCTAGGTTGACACGCAGCATACTCGCTGAACCAGGGCTTCCTGGCTCTAGGCAATTTTCTGATATCGAAACGGGTGCTGAAGCAGGGTCTTTAGGAGTCTTGGAAAGCTTACTACCGTTAAACTAAAGCAGAACAGCGTTGAAAGCCTCAGGGAACTGCTGCATGCCTCCCGTTTTGTAAGGATATTCAGGGCCTTACCTAGAGGCTGGCGCTCCCTTGACTTTAACTTTAGTTACAGTGCAGAGCAAGGGGAGCTTCCAACTAGGAACTGGAAGCACAAGGTTTCTTATGGAAAAACTCAATATCTCATCAGAACTATGCATGCTTTGACTAAAACCCCGGCAACAACAAAGCCTTTCAGGAATTTTCTAGGCCGCATAAACGGTGCTTTCATAATGGTCAAACAAGCCTTGTGCCATCAGTCTTCAATATGTAAGTTGATACGCAGCATTCACGCAGGACGAAAGCTTCCTGGCTCTAGGCAGTTTTCTGATACCGAAACGGGTGCTGAAGCCAGGTCTCTAGGACTATTGGAAAGCTTACTACCATTAAACTAAAGCAGAACAGCGTTGAAAGCCTCAGGGAACTGCTGCATGCCTCCCGTTTTGTAAGGATATTCAGGGCCTTACATAGAGGCTGGCGCTCCCTTGACTTTAACTTTAGTTACAGTGCAGAGCAAGGGGAGCTTCCTACTAGGAACTGGAAGCACAAGGTTTCTTATGGGAAAACTCAGTATCTTATCAGAACTATGCATGCAGTGACTAAAACCCCAGCAACAACAAAGCCTTTCAGGAATCTTCGAGGCCGCATAAACGGTGCTTTCATAATGGGCAAACAAGCCTTGTGCCATCAGTCTTCAATATGTAAGTTGATACGCAGCATTCACGCAGGACGAAAGCTTCCTGGCTCTAGGCAGTTTTCTGATACCGAAACGGGTGCTGAAGCCAGGTCTCTAGGAGTATTGGAAAGCTTACTACCTAAAAACTAAAGCAGAGCAGCGTTGAAGTCCTCATGGAGATGCTGCATGCCTCCCGTTTTGTAAGGCTATTCAGGACCTTACTTCGAGGCAAGTGCTCCCCTTGACTTTCACTTTAGTTATAGAGCAGAGCAGGGTGAGCTTCCAACTAGGAACTGGAAGCACAAGGTTTCTTTCGGGAAAACTCATTTTCCTCGCAGAAGCAGGCAGGCAGTGACTAAATCCCTGGCAACAACAATGCTTTTCAGGTATCTTCGAGGCCGCATGAACGGAGCTTTCCTAATGAGAAAACAAGCCTTGTGCCATCACTCTCCAATTTCTAGGTTGACACGCAGCATACACGGAGGACCAGAGCTTCCTTGCTCTCTGCAGTTTTCTGTTACCGAAACGGGTGCTGAAGGAAGGTTCCTAGGAGTCTTGGAAAGCTTACTACCGCTAAACTAAAGAAGAACAGCGATGAAGGCCTCATGGAACTGCTGCATGCTTCCTGATTTGCAAGGATAATCAGGGCCTTACTTGGAGGTTGGTGCTCACGTTGACTCTCACTTTTGGTATAGAGGAGCGCAGGTTGAGCTTCCAACTTGGAACTGGAAGCACAAAGTTTCTTTCCAGAAAACTCATTTTCTTCTCTGAGCCATGCCGGCAGTAACTAAAAGCACCGTAACAACAGTGCTTTTCTGGTAGCTTCGAGACTGCATGAGTGGAGCTTTCAAAACAGGAAAGCAAGATCTGTGTCTCAGTCTCACATTTCCACATTGACACGCAGCATAAGGACATGTTGATGTTAACAAGTCAAAAGAGATTCACGATACCCAGTGGGGCTTTCCCTGATTCAACTTTTTTCTACGACAGCTTATCTGCCTGCAGCAAAGTGCCTAAACAAAGGATGCGTGAGGGAGACAGGTGCCTGTGCTTCCTCCAAAGGCCTGCAGTGTTACACCAAGAACAGTGCTTAAATTGTACTTGGATGCAAGCCGACCAGCTCCTTCAGGATGCGTGACTCTAAGTGTAAAAGGTGAAAAGGGATTCGAAGCAGAGTGTTTTTCTCAATAGAGTTAAGCTAGGGGAATGAGGTTACATCCATTGCATGGAGGACAGTCTAGAAGTGTGATCCTGAATCCTGTGTAGAGCTGAAGTCATCTGGCTCTCCCAAGGAGGAGTGCAGTGTGTTGCCTTTCTCTAGCCAACACTGAGGTGTTCCAAAAGGCCTACGGGGCAGAAGTTGCTTAGCTGGCCATGAGCTTCTTGGCTCTACTCAGTATACTGGTACTGAAACGGTTTCTAAAGCAAGGTCCCTAGGAATCTGGAAAAGCTTACTACGGTGAAACTAAAGCTGGTCAGTGAAGAAGGCCTCATGGAGCTGCTCCATGCCTCCCGTTTGGCAAGGGAAATCAGGGCCTTCCTTCGAGGCTAGGGCTCACGTTGACTTTGACTTTAGGTATAGAGCAGAGCAGGGTGAGCTTCCAACTAGGAACTGGAAGCACAATTTTCTTACGGGATAACTCAATATCTTCTCAGAAACATGCCGGCAGTGACTACAACTCTGGCAACAGCAATGCTTTTCAGGTATATTCGTGGCCACATGAACGGAGCTTTCATAATGGGCAAACAGGCCTTGTGCCCCAGTCTCCAATTTCTAGGTTGACACGCAGCATACTCCCTGAACCAGGGCTTCCTGGCTCTAGGCAATTTTCTGATATCGAAACAGGTGCTGAAGCAGGGTCTTTAGGAGTCTTGGAAAGCTTATTACCGTTAAACTATAGCAGAACAGCGTTGAAAGCCTCAGGAAACTGCTGCTTGCCTCCCGTTTTGTAAGGCTATTCAGGGCCTTACATAGAGGCTGGCGCTCCCTTGACTTTATCTTTAGTTACCGTGCAGAGCAAGGGCAGCTTCCAACTAGGAACTGGAAGCACAAGGTTTCATATGGGAAAACTCAATATCTTATCAGAACTATGCATGCAGTGACTAAAACCCCGGCAACAACAAAGCCTTTCAGGAATCTTCGAGGCCGCATAAACGGTGCTTTCATAATGGGCAAACAAGCCTTGTGCCATCAGTCTTCAATATGTAAGTTGATACGCAGCATTCACGCAGGACGAAAGCTTCCTGGCTCTAGGCAGTTTTCTGATACCGAAACGGGTGCTGAAGCCAGCTCTCTAGGAGTATTGGAAACCTTACTACCGTAAAACTAAAGCAGAGCAGCGTTGAAGTCCTCATGGAGATGCTGCATGCCTCCCGTTTTGTAAGGCTATTCAGGGCCTTACTTCGAGGCAAGTGCTCCCCTTGACTTTCACTTTAGTTATAGAGCAGAGCAGGGTGAGCTTCCAACTAGGAACTGGAAGCACAAGGTTTCTTTCGGGAAAACTCATTTTCCTCGCAGAAGCAGGCAGGCAGTGACTAAATCCCTGGCAACAACAATGCTTTTCAGGTATCTTCGAGGCCGCATGAACGGAGCTTTCCTAATGAGAAAACAAGCCTTGTGCCATCAGTCTCCAATTTCTAGGTTGACACGCAGCATACACGGAGGACCAGAGCTTCCTGGCTCTCTGCGGTGTTCTGTTACCGAAACGGGTGCTGAAGGAAGGTTCCTAGGAGTCTTGGAAAGCTTACTACCGCTAAACTAAAGAAGAACAGCGATGAAGGCCTCATGGAACTGCTGCATGCTTCCTGATTTGCAAGGATAATCAGGGCCTTACTTGGAGGTTGGAGCTCACGTTGACTCTCACTTTTGGTATAGAGGAGCGCAGGTTGAGCTTCCAACTTGGAACTGGAAGCACAAAGTTTCTTTCCAGAAAACTCATTTTCTTCTCTGAGCCATGCCGGCAGTAACTAAAAGCACCGGAAAAACAGTGCTTTTCTGGTAGCTTCGAGACTGCATGAGTGGAGCTTTCAAAATAGGAAAGCAAGATCTGTGTCTCAGTCTCACATTTCCACATTGACACGCAGCATAAGGACATGTTGATGTTAACAAGTCAAAAGAGATTCACGATACCCAGTGGGGCTTTCCCTGATTCAACTTTTTTCTACGACAGCTTATCTGCCTGCAGCAAAGTGCCTAAACAAAGGATGCGTGAGGGAGACAGGTGCCTGTGCTTCCTCCAAAGGCCTGCAGTGTTACACCAAGAACAGTGCTTAAATTGTACTTGGATGCAAGCCGACCAGCTCCTTCAGGATGCGTGACTCTAAGTGTAAAAGGTGAAAAGGGATTCGAAGCAGAGTGTTTTTCTCAATAGAGTTAAGCTAGGGGAATGAGGTTACATCCATTGCATGGAGGACAGTCTAGAAGTGTGATCCTGAATCCTGTGTAGAGCTGAAGTCATCTGGCTCTCCCAAGGAGGAGTGCAGTGTGTTGCCTTTCCCTAGCCAACACTGAGGTGTTCCAAAAGGCCTACGGGGCAGAAGTTGCTTAGCTGGCCATGAGCTTCTTGGCGCTACTCAGTATACTGGTACTGAAACGGTTTCTAAAGCAAGGTCCCTAGGAATCTGGAAAAGCTTACTACGGTGAAACTAAAGCTGGTCAGTGAAGAAGGCCTCATGGAGCTGCTCCATGCCTCCCGTTTGGCAAGGGAAATCAGGGCCTTCCTTCGAGGCTAGGGCTCACGTTGACTTTGACTTTAGGTATAGAGCAGAGCAGGGTGAGCTTCCAACTAGGAACTGGAAGCACAAGTTTCTTACGGGATAACTCAATATCTTCTCAGAAACATGCCGGCAGTGACTACAACTCTGGCCACAGCAATGCTTTTCAGGTATATTTGTGGCCACATGAACGGAGCTTTCATAAAGGGCAAACAGGCCTTGTGCCCCAGTCTCCAATTTCTAGGTTGACACGCAGCATACTCCCTGAACCAGGGCTTCCTGGCTGTAGGCAATTTTCTGATATCGAAACAGGTGCTGAAGCAGGGTCTTTAGGAGTCTTGGAAAGCTTATTACCGTTAAACTAAAGCAGAACAGCGTTGAAAGCCTCAGGGAACTGCTGCTTGCCTCCCGTTTTGTAAGGCTATTCAGGGCCTTACATAGAGGCTGGCGCTCCCTTGACTTTAACTTTAGTTACCGTGCAGAGCAAGGGGAGCTTCCTACTAGGAACTGGAAGCACAAGGTTTCTTATGGGAAAACTCATTATCTTATCAGAACTATGCATGCAGTGACTAAAACCCCAGCAACAACAAAGCCTTTCAGGAATCTTCGAGGCCGCATAAACGGTGCTTTCATAATGGGCAAACAAGCCTTGTGCCATCAGTCTTCAATATGTAAGTTGATACGCAGCATTCACGCAGGACGAAAGCTTCCTGGCTCTAGGCAGTTTTCTGATACCGAAACGGGTGCTGAAGCAAGGTCTCTAGGAGTATTGGAAACCTTACTACCGTAAAACTAAAGCAGAGCAGCGTTGAAGTCCTCATGGAGATGCTGCATGCCTCCCGTTTTGTAAGGCTATTCAGGGCCTTACTTCGAGGCAAGTGCTCCCCTTGACTTTCACTTTAGTTATAGAGCAGAGCAGGGTGAGCTTCCAACTAGGAACTGGAAGCACAAGGTTTCTTTCGGGAAAACTCATTTTCCTCGCAGAAGCAGGCAGGCAGTGACTAAATCCCTGGCAACAACAATGCTTTTCAGGTATCTTCGAGGCCGCATGAACGGAGCTTTCCTAATGAGAAAACAAGCCTTGTGCCATCAGTCTCCAATTTCTAGGTTGACACGCAGCATACACGGAGGACCAGAGCTTCCTGGCTCTCTGCGGTGTTCTGTTACCGAAACGGGTGCTGAAGGAAGGTTCCTAGGAGTCTTGGAAAGCTTACTACCGCTAAACTAAAGAAGAACAGCGATGAAGGCCTCATGGAACTGCTGCATGCCTCCCGCTTTGCAAGGATAATCAGGGCCTTACTTGGAGGATGGTGCTCACGTTAACTCTCACTTTTGGTATAGAGGAGCGCAGGTTGAGCTTCCAACTTGGAACTGGAAGCACAAAGTTTCTTTCCAGAAATCTCATTTTCTTCTCTGAGCCATGCCGGCAGTAACTCAAAGCACCGTAACAACAGTGCTTTTCTGGTAGCTTGGAGACTGCATGAGTGGAGCTTTCAAAATGGGAAAGCAAGATCTGTGTCTCAGTCTCACATTTCCTGATTCACACGCAGCATAAGGACATGTTAATGTTAACAAGTCAAAAGAGATTCACGATACACAGTGGGGCTTTCCCTGATTCAACTTTTTTCTACGACAGCTTATCTGCCTGCAGCAACGTGCCTAAACAAAGGATGCGTGAGGGAGACAGCTGCCTGTGCTTCCTCCAAAGACCTGCAGTGTTACACCAAGAACAGTGCTTAAATTGTACTTGGATGCAAGCCGACCACCTCCTTGAGGATGCGTGACTCTAAGTGCAAAAGGTGAAAAGGGATTCGAAGCAGAGTGTTTTTCTCAATAGAGTTCAGCTAGGGGAATGAGGTTACATCCATTGCATGGAGGACAGTCTAGGAGTGTGTTCCTGAATCCTGTGTAGAGCTGAGGTCATCTGGCTCTCCCAGGGAGGAGTGCAGTGTGTTGCCTTTCTCTAGCCAACAATGAGGTGTTCCAAAAGGCCTACGGGACAGAAGTTGCTTAGCTGGCCCTGAGCTTCTTGGCTGTACTCAGTATACTGGTACTGAAACGGTTTCTAAAGCAAGGTCCCTAGGAGTCTTGAAAAGCTTACTACGGTGAAACTAAAGCAGAACAGTGACGAAGGCCTCATGGAGCTGCTCCATGCCTACAGTTTGGCAAGGCAAATCAGGGCCTTCCTTCGAGGCTAGGGCTCACGTTGACTTTGACTTTAGGTATAGAGCAGAGCAGGGTGAGCTTCCAACTAGGAACTGGAAGCACAAGGTTTCTTATGGGATAACTCAATCTCTTCTCAGAAACATGCCGGCAGTGACTACAACTCTGGCAACAGCAATGCTTTCCAGGTATATTCGAGGCCACATGAACGGAGCTTTCATAATGGGCAAACAGGCCTTGTGCCATCAGTCTCCAATTTCTAGGTTGACACGCAGCATACTCGCTGAACCAGGGCTTCCTGGCTCTAGGCAATTTTCTGATATCGAAACGGGTGCTGAAGCAGGGTCTTTAGGAGTCTTGGAAAGCTTACTACCGTTAAACTAAAGCAGAACAGCGTTGAAAGCCTCAGGGAACTGCTGCATGCCTCCCGTTTTGTAAGGATATTCAGGGCCTTACCTAGAGGCTGGCGCTCCCTTGACTTTAACTTTAGTTACAGTGCAGAGCAAGGAGAGCTTCCAACTAGGAACTGGAAGCACAAGGTTTCTTATGGGAAAACTCATTATCTTATCAGAACTATGCATGCAGTGACTAAAACCCCAGCAACAACAAAGCCTTTCAGGAATCTTCGAGGCCGCATAAACGGTGCTTTCATAATGGGCAAACAAGCCTTGTGCCATCAGTCTTCAATATGTAAGTTGATACGCAGCATTCACGCAGGACGAAAGCTTCCTGGCTCTAGGCAGTTTTCTGATACCGAAACGGGTGCTGAAGCAAGGTCTCTAGGAGTATTGGAAAGCTTACTACCGTAAAACTAAAGCAGAGCAGCGTTGAAGTCCTCATGGAGATGCTGCATGCCTCCCGTTTTGTAAGGCTATTCAGGGCCTTACTTCGAGGCAAGTGCTCCCCTTGACTTTCACTTTAGTTATAGAGCAGAGCAGGGTGAGCTTCCAACTAGGAACTGGAAGCACAAGGTTTCTTTCGGGAAAACTCATTTTCCTCGCAGAAGCAGGCAGGCAGTGACTAAATCCCTGGCAACAACAATGCTTTTCAGGTATCTTCGAGGCCGCATGAACGGAGCTTTCCTAATGAGAAAACAAGCCTTGTGCCATCAGTCTCCAATTTCTAGGTTGACACGCAGCATACACGGAGGACCAGAGCTTCCTGGCTCTCTGCGGTGTTCTGTTACCGAAACGGGTGCTGAAGGAAGGTTCCTAGGAGTCTTGGAAAGCTTACTACCGCTAAACTAAAGAAGAACAGCGATGAAGGCCTCATGGAACTGCTGCATGCCTCCCGCTTTGCAAGGATAATCAGGGCCTTACTTGGAGGATGGTGCTCACGTTAACTCTCACTTTTGGTATAGAGGAGCGCAGGTTGAGCTTCCAACTTGGAACTGGAAGCACAAAGTTTCTTTCCAGAAATCTCATTTTCTTCTCTGAGCCATGCCGGCAGTAACTCAAAGCACCGTAACAACAGTGCTTTTCTGGTAGCTTGGAGACTGCATGAGTGGAGCTTTCAAAATGGGAAAGCAAGATCTGTGTCTCAGTCTCACATTTCCTGATTCACACGCAGCATAAGGACATGTTAATGTTAACAAGTCAAAAGAGATTCACGATACACAGTGGGGCTTTCCCTGATTCAACTTTTTTCTACGACAGCTTATCTGCCTGCAGCAACGTGCCTAAACAAAGGATGCGTGAGGGAGACAGCTGCCTGTGCTTCCTCCAAAGACCTGCAGTGTTACACCAAGAACAGTGCTTAAATTGTACTTGGATGCAAGCCGACCACCTCCTTGAGGATGCGTGACTCTAAGTGCAAAAGGTGAAAAGGGATTCGAAGCAGAGTGTTTTTCTCAATAGAGTTCAGCTAGGGGAATGAGGTTACATCCATTGCATGGAGGACAGTCTAGGAGTGTGTTCCTGAATCCTGTGTAGAGCTGAGGTCATCTGGCTCTCCCAGGGAGGAGTGCAGTGTGTTGCCTTTCTCTAGCCAACAATGAGGTGTTCCAAAAGGCCTACGGGACAGAAGTTGCTTAGCTGGCCCTGAGCTTCTTGGCTGTACTCAGTATACTGGTACTGAAATGGTTTCTAAAGCAAGGTCCCTAGGAGTCTTGAAAAGCTTACTACGGTGAAACTAAAGCAGAACAGTGACGAAGGCCTCATGGAGCTGCTCCATGCCTACAGTTTGGCAAGGCAAATCAGGGCCTTCCTTCGAGGCTAGGGCTCACGTTGACTTTGACTTTAGGTATAGAGCAGAGCAGGGTGAGCTTCCAACTAGGAACTGGAAGCACAAGGTTTCTTATGGGATAACTCAATATCTTCTCAGAAACATGCCGGCAGTGACTACAACTCTGGCAACAGCAATGCTTTCCAGGTATATTCGAGGCCACATGAACGGAGCTTTCATAATGGGCAAACAGGCCTTGTGCCATCAGTCTCCAATTTCTAGGTTGACACGCAGCATACTCGCTGAACCAGGGCTTCCTGGCTCTAGGCAATTTTCTGATATCGAAACGGGTGCTGAAGCAGGGTCTTTAGGAGTCTTGGAAAGCTTACTACCGTTAAACTAAAGCAGAACAGCGTTGAAAGCCTCAGGGAACTGCTGCATGCCTCCCGTTTTGTAAGGATATTCAGGGCCTTACATAGAGGCTGGCGCTCCCTTGACTTTAACTTTAGTTACAGTGCAGAGCAAGGGGAGCTTCCTACTAGGAACTGGAAGCACAAGGTTTCTTATGGGAAAACTCATTATCTTATCAGAACTATGCATGCAGTGACTAAAACCCCAGCAACAACAAAGCCTTTCAGGAATCTTCGAGGCCGCATAAACGGTGCTTTCATAATGGGCAAACAAGCCTTGTGCCATCAGTCTTCAATATGTAAGTTGATACGCAGCATTCACGCAGGACGAAAGCTTCCTGGCTCTAGGCAGTTTTCTGATACCGAAACGGGTGCTGAAGCAAGGTCTCTAGGAGTATTGGAAACCTTACTACCGTAAAACTAAAGCAGAGCAGCGTTGAAGTCCTCATGGAGATGCTGCATGCCTCCCGTTTTGTAAGGCTATTCAGGGCCTTACTTCGAGGCAAGTGCTCCCCTTGACTTTCACTTTAGTTATAGAGCAGAGCAGGGTGAGCTTCCAACTAGGAACTGGAAGCACAAGGTTTCTTTCGGGAAAACTCATTTTCCTCGCAGAAGCAGGCAGGCAGTGACTAAATCCCTGGCAACAACAATGCTTTTCAGGTATCTTCGAGGCCGCATGAACGGAGCTTTCCTAATGAGAAAACAAGCCTTGTGCCATCAGTCTCCAATTTCTAGGTTGACACGCAGCATACACGGAGGACCAGAGCTTCCTGGCTCTCTGCGGTGTTCTGTTACCGAAACGGGTGCTGAAGGAAGGTTCCTAGGAGTCTTGGAAAGCTTACTACCGCTAAACTAAAGAAGAACAGCGATGAAGGCCTCATGGAACTGCTGCATGCCTCCCGCTTTGCAAGGATAATCAGGGCCTTACTTGGAGGATGGTGCTCACGTTAACTCTCACTTTTGGTATAGAGGAGCGCAGGTTGAGCTTCCAACTTGGAACTGGAAGCACAAAGTTTCTTTCCAGAAATCTCATTTTCTTCTCTGAGCCATGCCGGCAGTAACTCAAAGCACCGTAACAACAGTGCTTTTCTGGTAGCTTGGAGACTGCATGAGTGGAGCTTTCAAAATGGGAAAGCAAGATCTGTGTCTCAGTCTCACATTTCCTGATTCACACGCAGCATAAGGACATGTTAATGTTAACAAGTCAAAAGAGATTCACGATACACAGTGGGGCTTTCCCTGATTCAACTTTTTTCTACGACAGCTTATCTGCCTGCAGCAACGTGCCTAAACAAAGGATGCGTGAGGGAGACAGCTGCCTGTGCTTCCTCCAAAGACCTGCAGTGTTACACCAAGAACAGTGCTTAAATTGTACTTGGATGCAAGCCGACCACCTCCTTGAGGATGCGTGACTCTAAGTGCAAAAGGTGAAAAGGGATTCGAAGCAGAGTGTTTTTCTCAATAGAGTTCAGCTAGGGGAATGAGGTTACATCCATTGCATGGAGGACAGTCTAGGAGTGTGTTCCTGAATCCTGTGTAGAGCTGAGGTCATCTGGCTCTCCCAGGGAGGAGTGCAGTGTGTTGCCTTTCTCTAGCCAACAATGAGGTGTTCCAAAAGGCCTACGGGACAGAAGTTGCTTAGCTGGCCCTGAGCTTCTTGGCTGTACTCAGTATACTGGTACTGAAACGGTTTCTAAAGCAAGGTCCCTAGGAGTCTTGAAAAGCTTACTACGGTGAAACTAAAGCAGAACAGTGACGAAGGCCTCATGGAGCTGCTCCATGCCTACAGTTTGGCAAGGCAAATCAGGGCCTTCCTTCGAGGCTAGGGCTCACGTTGACTTTGACTTTAGGTATAGAGCAGAGCAGGGTGAGCTTCCAACTAGGAACTGGAAGCACAAGGTTTCTTATGGGATAACTCAATATCTTCTCAGAAACATGCCGGCAGTGACTACAACTCTGGCAACAGCAATGCTTTCCAGGTATATTCGAGGCCACATGAACGGAGCTTTCATAATGGGCAAACAGGCCTTGTGCCATCAGTCTCCAATTTCTAGGTTGACACGCAGCATACTCGCTGAACCAGGGCTTCCTGGCTCTAGGCAATTTTCTGATATCGAAACGGGTGCTGAAGCAGGGTCTTTAGGAGTCTTGGAAAGCTTACTACCGTTAAACTAAAGCAGAACAGCGTTGAAAGCCTCAGGGAACTGCTGCATGCCTCCCGTTTTGTAAGGATATTCAGGGCCTTACCTAGAGGCTGGCGCTCCCTTGACTTTAACTTTAGTTACAGTGCAGAGCAAGGAGAGCTTCCAACTAGGAACTGGAAGCACAAGGTTTCTTATGGGAAAACTCATTATCTTATCAGAACTATGCATGCAGTGACTAAAACCCCAGCAACAACAAAGCCTTTCAGGAATCTTCGAGGCCGCATAAACGGTGCTTTCATAATGGGCAAACAAGCCTTGTGCCATCAGTCTTCAATATGTAAGTTGATACGCAGCATTCACGCAGGACGAAAGCTTCCTGGCTCTAGGCAGTTTTCTGATACCGAAACGGGTGCTGAAGCCAGGCCTGTAGGAGTATTGGAAAGCTTACTACCTAAAAACTAAAGCAGAGCAGCGTTGAAATCCTCATGGAGATGATGCATGCCTCCCGTTTTGTAAGGCTATTCAGGACCTTACTTCGAGGCAAGTGCTCCCCTTGACTTTCACTTTACTTATAGAGCAGAGCAGGGTGAGCTTCCAACTAGGAACTGGAAGCACAAGGTTTCTTTCGGGAAAACTCATTTTCCTCGCAGAAGCAGGCAGGCAGTGACTAAATCCCTGGCAACAACAATGCTTTTCAGGTATCTTAGAGGCCGCGTGAACGGAGCTTTCCTAATGAGAAAACAAGCCTTGTGCCATCAGTCTCCAATTTCTAGGTTGACACGCAGCATACACGGAGGACCAGAGCTTCCTGGCTCTCTGCGGTGTTCTGTTACCGAAACGGGTGCTGAAGGAAGGTTCCTAGGAGTCTTGGAAAGCTTACTACCGCTAAACTAAAGAAGAACAGCGATGAAGGCCTCATGGAACTGCTGCATGCCTCCCGCTTTGCAAGGATAATCAGGGCCTTACTTGGAGGATGGTGCTCACGTTGACTCTCACTTTTGGTATAGAGGAGCGGAGGTTGAGCTTCCAACTTGGAACTGGAAGCACAAAGTTTCTTTCCAGAAAACTCATTTTCTTCCCTGAGCCATGCCGGCAGTAACTCAAAGCACCGTAACAACAGTGCTTTTCTGGTAGCTTGGAGACTGCATGAGTGGAGCTTTCAAAATGGGAAAGCAAGATCTGTGTCTCAGTCTCACATTTCCTGATTGACACGCAGCATAAGGACATGTTAATGTTAACAAGTCAAAAGAGATTCACGATACACAGTGGGGCTTTCCCTGATTCAACTTTTTTCTACGACAGCTTATCTGCCTGCAGCAACGTGCCTAAACAAAGGATGCGTGAGGGAGACAGCTGCCTGTGCTTCCTCCAAAGACCTGCAGTGTTACACCAAGAACAGTGCTTAAATTGTACTTGGATGCAAGCCGACCACCTCCTTGAGGATGCGTGACTCTAAGTGCAAAAGGTGAAAAGGGATTCGAAGCAGAGTGTTTTTCTCAATAGAGTTCAGCTAGGGGAATGAGGTTACATCCATTGCATGGAGGACAGTCTAGGAGTGTGTTCCTGAATCCTGTGTAGAGCTGAGGTCATCTGGCTCTCCCAGGGAGGAGTGCAGTGTGTTGCCTTTCTCTAGCCAACAATGAGGTGTTCCAAAAGGCCTACGGGACAGAAGTTGCTTAGCTGGCCCTGAGCTTCTTGGCTGTACTCAGTATACTGGTACTGAAACGGTTTCTAAAGCAAGGTCCCTAGGAGTCTTGAAAAGCTTACTACGGTGAAACTAAAGCAGAACAGTGACGAAGGCCTCATGGAGCTGCTCCATGCCTACAGTTTGGCAAGGCAAATCAGGGCCTTCCTTCGAGGCTAGGGCTCACGTTGACTTTGACTTTAGGTATAGAGCAGAGCAGGGTGAGCTTCCAACTAGGAACTGGAAGCACAAGGTTTCTTATGGGATAACTCAATATCTTCTCAGAAACATGCCGGCAGTGACTACAACTCTGGCAACAGCAATGCTTTCCAGGTATATTCGAGGCCACATGAACGGAGCTTTCATAATGGGCAAACAGGCCTTGTGCCATCAGTCTCCAATTTCTAGGTTGACACGCAGCATACTCGCTGAACCAGGGCTTCCTGGCTCTAGGCAATTTTCTGATATCGAAACGGGTGCTGAAGCAGGGTCTTTAGGAGTCTTGGAAAGCTTACTACCGTTAAACTAAAGCAGAACAGCGTTGAAAGCCTCAGGGAACTGCTGCATGCCTCCCGTTTTGTAAGGATATTCAGGGCCTTACCTAGAGGCTGGCGCTCCCTTGACTTTAACTTTAGTTACAGTGCAGAGCAAGAGGAGCTTCCAACTAGGAACTGGAAGCACAAGGTTTCTTATGGGAAAACTCAATATCTTATCAGAACTATGCATGCTTTGACTAAAACCCCGGCAACAACAAAGCCTTTCAGGAATTTTCTAGGCCGCATAAACAGTGCTTTCATAATGGGCAAACAAGCCTTGTGCCATCAGTCTTCAATATGTAAGTTGATACGCAGCATTCACGCAGGACGAAAGCTTCCTGGCTCTAGGCAGTTTTCTGATACCGAAACGGGTGCTGAAGCCAGGTCTCTAGGAGTATTGGAAAGCTTACTACCGTTAAACTAAAGCAGAACAGCGTTGAAAGCCTCAGGGAACTGCTGCATGCCTCTCGTTTTGTAAGGATATTCAGGGCCTTACATAGAGGCTGGCGCTCCCTTGACTTTAACTTTAGTTACAGTGCAGAGCAAGGGGAGCTTCCTACTAGGAACTGGAAGCACAAGGTTTCTTATGGGAAAACTCATTATCTTATCAGAACTATGCATGCAGTGACTAAAACCCCAGCAACAACAAAGCCTTTCAGGAATCTTCGAGGCCGCATAAACGGTGCTTTCATAATGGGCAAACAAGCCTTGTGCCATCAGTCTTCAATATGTAAGTTGATACGCAGCATTCACGCAGGACGAAAGCTTCCTGGCTCTAGGCAGTTTTCTGATACCGAAACGGGTGCTGAAGCAAGGTCTCTAGGAGTATTGGAAACCTTACTACCGTAAAACTAAAGCAGAGCAGCGTTGAAGTCCTCATGGAGATGCTGCATGCCTCCCGTTTTGTAAGGCTATTCAGGGCCTTACTTCGAGGCAAGTGCTCCCCTTGACTTTCACTTTAGTTATAGAGCAGAGCAGGGTGAGCTTCCAACTAGGAACTGGAAGCACAAGGTTTCTTTCGGGAAAACTCATTTTCCTCGCAGAAGCAGGCAGGCAGTGACTAAATCCCTGGCAACAACAATGCTTTTCAGGTATCTTCGAGGCCGCATGAACGGAGCTTTCCTAATGAGAAAACAAGCCTTGTGCCATCAGTCTCCAATTTCTAGGTTGACACGCAGCATACACGGAGGACCAGAGCTTCCTGACTCTCTGCGGTGTTCTGTTACCGAAACGGGTGCTGAAGGAAGGTTCCTAGGAGTCTTGGAAAGCTTACTACCGCTAAACTAAAGAAGAACAGCGATGAAGGCCTCATGGAACTGCTGCATGCCTCCCGCTTTGCAAGGATAATCAGGGCCTTACTTGGAGGATGGTGCTCACGTTGACTCTCACTTTAGGTATAGAGGAGCGCAGGTTGAGCTTCCAACTTGGAACTGGAAGCACAAAGTTTCTTTCCAGAAATCTCATTTTCTTCTCTGAGCCATGCCGGCAGTAACTCAAAGCACCGTAACAACAGTGCTTTTCTGGTAGCTTGGAGACTGCATGAGTGGAGCTTTCAAAATGGGAAAGCAAGATCTGTGTCTCAGTCTCACATTTCCTGATTGACACGCAGCATAAGGACATGTTAATGTTAACAAGTCAAAAGAGATTCACGATACACAGTGGGGCTTTCCCTGATTCAACTTTTTTCTACGACAGCTTATCTGCCTGCAGCAACGTGCCTAAACAAAGGATGCGTGAGGGAGACAGCTGCCTGTGCTTCCTCCAAAGACCTGCAGTGTTACACCAAGAACAGTGCTTAAATTGTACTTGGATGCAAGCCGACCACCTCCTTGAGGATGCGTGACTCTAAGTGCAAAAGGTGAAAAGGGATTCGAAGCAGAGTGTTTTTCTCAATAGAGTTCAGCTAGGGGAATGAGGTTACATCCATTGCATGGAGGACAGTCTAGGAGTGTGTTCCTGAATCCTGTGTAGAGCTGAGGTCATCTGGCTCTCCCAGGGAGGAGTGCAGTGTGTTGCCTTTCTCTAGCCAACAATGAGGTGTTCCAAAAGGCCTACGGGACAGAAGTTGCTTAGCTGGCCCTGAGCTTCTTGGCTGTACTCAGTATACTGGTACTGAAACGGTTTCTAAAGCAAGGTCCCTAGGAGTCTTGAAAAGCTTACTACGGTGAAACTAAAGCAGAACAGTGACGAAGGCCTCATGGAGCTGCTCCATGCCTACAGTTTGGCAAGGCAAATCAGGGCCTTCCTTCGAGGCTAGGGCTCACGTTGACTTTGACTTTAGGTATAGAGCAGAGCAGGGTGAGCTTCCAACTAGGAACTAGAAGCACAAGGTTTCTTATGGGATAACTCAATATCTTCTCAGAAACATGCCGGCAGTGACTACAACTCTGGCAACAGCAATGCTTTCCAGGTATATTCGAGGCCACATGAACGGAGCTTTCATAATGGGCAAACAGGCCTTGTGCCATCAGTCTCCAATTTCTAGGTTGACACGCAGCATACTCGCTGAACCAGGGCTTCCTGGCTCTAGGCAATTTTCTGATATCGAAACGGGTGCTGAAGCAGGGTCTTTAGGAGTCTTGGAAAGCTTACTACCGTTAAACTAAAGCAGAACAGCGTTGAAAGCCTCAGGGAACTGCTGCATGCCTCCCGTTTTGTAAGGATATTCAGGGCCTTACCTAGAGGCTGGCGCTCCCTTGACTTTAACTTTAGTTACAGTGCAGAGCAAGGAGAGCTTCCAACTAGGAACTGGAAGCACAAGGTTTCTTATGGGAAAACTCATTATCTTATCAGAACTATGCATGCAGTGACTAAAACCCCAGCAACAACAAAGCCTTTCAGGAATCTTCGAGGCCGCATAAACGGTGCTTTCATAATGGGCAAACAAGCCTTGTGCCATCAGTCTTCAATATGTAAGTTGATACGCAGCATTCACGCAGGACGAAAGCTTCCTGGCTCTAGGCAGTTTTCTGATACCGAAACGGGTGCTGAAGCAAGGTCTCTAGGAGTATTGGAAAGCTTACTACCGTAAAACTAAAGCAGAGCAGCGTTGAAGTCCTCATGGAGATGCTGCATGCCTCCCGTTTTGTAAGGCTATTCAGGGCCTTACTTCGAGGCAAGTGCTCCCCTTGACTTTCACTTTAGTTATAGAGCAGAGCAGGGTGAGCTTCCAACTAGGAACTGGAAGCACAAGGTTTCTTTCGGGAAAACTCATTTTCCTCGCAGAAGCAGGCAGGCAGTGACTAAATCCCTGGCAACAACAATGCTTTTCAGGTATCTTCGAGGCCGCATGAACGGAGCTTTCCTAATGAGAAAACAAGCCTTGTGCCATCAGTCTCCAATTTCTAGGTTGACACGCAGCATACACGGAGGACCAGAGCTTCCTGGCTCTCTGCGGTGTTCTGTTACCGAAACGGGTGCTGAAGGAAGGTTCCTAGGAGTCTTGGAAAGCTTACTACCGCTAAACTAAAGAAGAACAGCGATGAAGGCCTCATGGAACTGCTGCATGCCTCCCGCTTTGCAAGGATAATCAGGGCCTTACTTGGAGGATGGTGCTCACGTTAACTCTCACTTTTGGTATAGAGGAGCGCAGGTTGAGCTTCCAACTTGGAACTGGAAGCACAAAGTTTCTTTCCAGAAATCTCATTTTCTTCTCTGAGCCATGCCGGCAGTAACTCAAAGCACCGTAACAACAGTGCTTTTCTGGTAGCTTGGAGACTGCATGAGTGGAGCTTTCAAAATGGGAAAGCAAGATCTGTGTCTCAGTCTCACATTTCCTGATTGACACGCAGCATAAGGACATGTTAATGTTAACAAGTCAAAAGAGATTCACGATACACAGTGGGGCTTTCCCTGATTCAACTTTTTTCTACGACAGCTTATCTGCCTGCAGCAACGTGCCTAAACAAAGGATGCGTGAGGGAGACAGCTGCCTGTGCTTCCTCCAAAGACCTGCAGTGTTACACCAAGAACAGTGCTTAAATTGTACTTGGATGCAAGCCGACCACCTCCTTGAGGATGCGTGACTCTAAGTGCAAAAGGTGAAAAGGGATTCGAAGCAGAGTGTTTTTCTCAATAGAGTTCAGCTAGGGGAATGAGGTTACATCCATTGCATGGAGGACAGTCTAGGAGTGTGTTCCTGAATCCTGTGTAGAGCTGAGGTCATCTGGCTCTCCCAGGGAGGAGTGCAGTGTGTTGCCTTTCTCTAGCCAACAATGAGGTGTTCCAAAAGGCCTACGGGACAGAAGTTGCTTAGCTGGCCCTGAGCTTCTTGGCTGTACTCAGTATACTGGTACTGAAACGGTTTCTAAAGCAAGGTCTCTAGGAGTCTTGAAAAGCTTACTACGGTGAAACTAAAGCAGAACAGTGACGAAGGCCTCATGGAGCTGCTCCATGCCTACAGTTTGGCAAGGCAAATCAGGGCCTTCCTTCGAGGCTAGGGCTCACGTTGACTTTGACTTTAGGTATAGAGCAGAGCAGGGTGAGCTTCCAACTAGGAACTGGAAGCACAAGGTTTCTTATGGGATAACTCAATATCTTCTCAGAAACATGCCGGCAGTGACTACAACTCTGGCAACAGCAATGCTTTCCAGGTATATTCGAGGCCACATGAACGGAGCTTTCATAATGGGCAAACAGGCCTTGTGCCATCAGTCTCCAATTTCTAGGTTGACACGCAGCATACTCGCTGAACCAGGGCTTCCTGGCTCTAGGCAATTTTCTGATATCGAAACGGGTGCTGAAGCAGGGTCTTTAGGAGTCTTGGAAAGCTTACTACCGTTAAACTAAAGCAGAACAGCGTTGAAAGCCTCAGGGAACTGCTGCATGCCTCCCGTTTTGTAAGGATATTCAGGGCCTTACCTAGAGGCTGGCGCTCCCTTGACTTTAACTTTAGTTACAGTGCAGAGCAAGGAGAGCTTCCAACTAGGAACTGGAAGCACAAGGTTTCTTATGGGAAAACTCAGTATCTTATCAGAACTATGCATGCAGTGACTAAAACCCCAGCAACAACAAAGCCTTTCAGGAATCTTCGAGGCCCCATAAACGGTGCTTTCATAATGGGCAAACAAGCCTTGTGCCATCAGTCTTCAATATGTAAGTTGATACGCAGCATTCACGCAGGACGAAAGCTTCCTGGCTCTAGGCAGTTTTCTGATACCGAAACGGGTGCTGAAGCCAGGCCTGTAGGAGTATTGGAAAGCTTACTACCTAAAAACTAAAGCAGAGCAGCGTTGAAATCCTCATGGAGATGATGCATGCCTCCCGTTTTGTAAGGCTATTCAGGACCTTACTTCGAGGCAAGTGCTCCCCTTGACTTTCACTTTACTTATAGAGCAGAGCAGGGTGAGCTTCCAACTAGGAACTGGAAGCACAAGGTTTCTTTCGGGAAAACTCATTTTCCTCGCAGAAGCAGGCAGGCAGTGACTAAATCCCTGGCAACAACAATGCTTTTCAGGTATCTTAGAGGCCGCGTGAACGGAGCTTTCCTAATGAGAAAACAAGCCTTGTGCCATCAGTCTCCAATTTCTAGGTTGACACGCAGCATACACGGAGGACCAGAGCTTCCTGGCTCTCTGCGGTGTTCTGTTACCGAAACGGGTGCTGAAGGAAGGTTCCTAGGAGTCTTGGAAAGCTTACTACCGCTAAACTAAAGAAGAACAGCGATGAAGGCCTCATGGAACTGCTGCATGCCTCCCGCTTTGCAAGGATAATCAGGGCCTTACTTGTAGGATGGTGCTCACGTTGACTCTCACTTTTGGTATAGAGGAGCGGAGGTTGAGCTTCCAACTTGGAACTGGAAGCAAAAAGTTTCTTTCCAGAAAACTCATTTTCTTCCCTGAGCCATGCCGGCAGTAACTCAAAGCACCGTAACAACAGTGCTTTTCTGGTAGCTTGGAGACTGCATGAGTGGAGCTTTCAAAATGGGAAAGCAAGATCTGTGTCTCAGTCTCACATTTCCTGATTGACACGCAGCATAAGGACATGTTAATGTTAACAAGTCAAAAGAGATTCACGATACACAGTGGGGCTTTCCCTGATTCAACTTTTTTCTACGACAGCTTATCTGCCTGCAGCAACGTGCCTAAACAAAGGATGCGTGAGGGAGACAGCTGCCTGTGCTTCCTCCAAAGACCTGCAGTGTTACACCAAGAACAGTGCTTAAATTGTACTTGGATGCAAGCCGACCACCTCCTTGAGGATGCGTGACTCTAAGTGCAAAAGGTGAAAAGGGATTCGAAGCAGAGTGTTTTTCTCAATAGAGTTCAGCTAGGGGAATGAGGTTACATCCATTGCATGGAGGACAGTCTAGGAGTGTGTTCCTGAATCCTGTGTAGAGCTGAGGTCATCTGGCTCTCCCAGGGAGGAGTGCAGTGTGTTGCCTTTCTCTAGCCAACAATGAGGTGTTCCAAAAGGCCTACGGGACAGAAGTTGCTTAGCTGGCCCTGAGCTTCTTGGCTGTACTCAGTATACTGGTACTGAAACGGTTTCTAAAGCAAGGTCCCTAGGAGTCTTGAAAAGCTTACTACGGTGAAACTAAAGCAGAACAGTGACGAAGGCCTCATGGAGCTGCTCCATGCCTACAGTTTGGCAAGGCAAATCAGGGCCTTCCTTCGAGGCTAGGGCTCACGTTGACTTTGACTTTAGGTATAGAGCAGAGCAGGGTGAGCTTCCAACTAGGAACTGGAAGCACAAGGTTTCTTATGGGATAACTCAATATCTTCTCAGAAACATGCCGGCAGTGACTACAACTCTGGCAACAGCAATGCTTTCCAGGTATATTCGAGGCCACATGAACGGAGCTTTCATAATGGGCAAACAGGCCTTGTGCCATCAGTCTCCAATTTCTAGGTTGACACGCAGCATACTCGCTGAACCAGGGCTTCCTGGCTCTAGGCAATTTTCTGATATCGAAACGGGTGCTGAAGCAGGGTCTTTAGGAGTCTTGGAAAGCTTACTACCGTTAAACTAAAGCAGAACAGCGTTGAAAGCCTCAGGGAACTGCTGCATGCCTCCCGTTTTGTAAGGATATTCAGGGCCTTACCTAGAGGCTGGCGCTCCCTTGACTTTAACTTTAGTTACAGTGCAGAGCAAGAGGAGCTTCCAACTAGGAACTGGAAGCACAAGGTTTCTTATGGGAAAACTCAATATCTTATCAGAACTATGCATGCTTTGACTAAAACCCCGGCAACAACAAAGCCTTTCAGGAATTTTCTAGGCCGCATAAACAGTGCTTTCATAATGGGCAAACAAGCCTTGTGCCATCAGTCTTCAATATGTAAGTTGATACGCAGCATTCACGCAGGACGAAAGCTTCCTGGCTCTAGGCAGTTTTCTGATACCGAAACGGGTGCTGAAGCCAGGTCTCTAGGAGTATTGGAAAGCTTACTACCGTTAAACTAAAGCAGAACAGCGTTGAAAGCCTCAGGGAACTGCTGCATGCCTCTCGTTTTGTAAGGATATTCAGGGCCTTACATAGAGGCTGGCGCTCCCTTGACTTTAACTTTAGTTACAGTGCAGAGCAAGGGGAGCTTCCTACTAGGAACTGGAAGCACAAGGTTTCTTATGGGAAAACTCATTATCTTATCAGAACTATGCATGCAGTGACTAAAACCCCAGCAACAACAAAGCCTTTCAGGAATCTTCGAGGCCGCATAAACGGTGCTTTCATAATGGGCAAACAAGCCTTGTGCCATCAGTCTTCAATATGTAAGTTGATACGCAGCATTCACGCAGGACGAAAGCTTCCTGGCTCTAGGCAGTTTTCTGATACCGAAACGGGTGCTGAAGCAAGGTCTCTAGGAGTATTGGAAACCTTACTACCGTAAAACTAAAGCAGAGCAGCGTTGAAGTCCTCATGGAGATGCTGCATGCCTCCCGTTTTGTAAGGCTATTCAGGGCCTTACTTCGAGGCAAGTGCTCCCCTTGACTTTCACTTTAGTTATAGAGCAGAGCAGGGTGAGCTTCCAACTAGGAACTGGAAGCACAAGGTTTCTTTCGGGAAAACTCATTTTCCTCGCAGAAGCAGGCAGGCAGTGACTAAATCCCTGGCAACAACAATGCTTTTCAGGTATCTTCGAGGCCGCATGAACGGAGCTTTCCTAATGAGAAAACAAGCCTTGTGCCATCAGTCTCCAATTTCTAGGTTGACACGCAGCATACACGGAGGACCAGAGCTTCCTGGCTCTCTGCGGTGTTCTGTTACCGAAACGGGTGCTGAAGGAAGGTTCCTAGGAGTCTTGGAAAGCTTACTACCGCTAAACTAAAGAAGAACAGCGATGAAGGCCTCATGGAACTGCTGCATGCCTCCCGCTTTGCAAGGATAATCAGGGCCTTACTTGGAGGATGGTGCTCACGTTAACTCTCACTTTTGGTATAGAGGAGCGCAGGTTGAGCTTCCAACTTGGAACTGGAAGCACAAAGTTTCTTTCCAGAAATCTCATTTTCTTCTCTGAGCCATGCCGGCAGTAACTCAAAGCACCGTAACAACAGTGCTTTTCTGGTAGCTTGGAGACTGCATGAGTGGAGCTTTCAAAATGGGAAAGCAAGATCTGTGTCTCAGTCTCACATTTCCTGATTCACACGCAGCATAAGGACATGTTAATGTTAACAAGTCAAAAGAGATTCACGATACACAGTGGGGCTTTCCCTGATTCAACTTTTTTCTACGACAGCTTATCTGCCTGCAGCAACGTGCCTAAACAAAGGATGCGTGAGGGAGACAGCTGCCTGTGCTTCCTCCAAAGACCTGCAGTGTTACACCAAGAACAGTGCTTAAATTGTACTTGGATGCAAGCCGACCACCTCCTTGAGGATGCGTGACTCTAAGTGCAAAAGGTGAAAAGGGATTCGAAGCAGAGTGTTTTTCTCAATAGAGTTCAGCTAGGGGAATGAGGTTACATCCATTGCATGGAGGACAGTCTAGGAGTGTGTTCCTGAATCCTGTGTAGAGCTGAGGTCATCTGGCTCTCCCAGGGAGGAGTGCAGTGTGTTGCCTTTCTCTAGCCAACAATGAGGTGTTCCAAAAGGCCTACGGGACAGAAGTTGCTTAGCTGGCCCTGAGCTTCTTGGCTGTACTCAGTATACTGGTACTGAAACGGTTTCTAAAGCAAGGTCCCTAGGAGTCTTGAAAAGCTTACTACGGTGAAACTAAAGCAGAACAGTGACGAAGGCCTCATGGAGCTGCTCCATGCCTACAGTTTGGCAAGGCAAATCAGGGCCTTCCTTCGAGGCTAGGGCTCACGTTGACTTTGACTTTAGGTATAGAGCAGAGCAGGGTGAGCTTCCAACTAGGAACTGGAAGCACAAGGTTTCTTATGGGATAACTCAATATCTTCTCAGAAACATGCCGGCAGTGACTACAACTCTGGCAACAGCAATGCTTTCCAGGTATATTCGAGGCCACATGAACGGAGCTTTCATAATGGGCAAACAGGCCTTGTGCCATCAGTCTCCAATTTCTAGGTTGACACGCAGCATACTCGCTGAACCAGGGCTTCCTGGCTCTAGGCAATTTTCTGATATCGAAACGGGTGCTGAAGCAGGGTCTTTAGGAGTCTTGGAAAGCTTACTACCGTTAAACTAAAGCAGAACAGCGTTGAAAGCCTCAGGGAACTGCTGCATGCCTCCCGTTTTGTAAGGATATTCAGGGCCTTACCTAGAGGCTGGCGCTCCCTTGACTTTAACTTTAGTTACAGTGCAGAGCAAGGAGAGCTTCCAACTAGGAACTGGAAGCACAAGGTTTCTTATGGGAAAACTCATTATCTTATCAGAACTATGCATGCAGTGACTAAAACCCCAGCAACAACAAAGCCTTTCAGGAATCTTCGAGGCCGCATAAACGGTGCTTTCATAATGGGCAAACAAGCCTTGTGCCATCAGTCTTCAATATGTAAGTTGATACGCAGCATTCACGCAGGACGAAAGCTTCCTGGCTCTAGGCAGTTTTCTGATACGGAAACGGGTGCTGAAGCAAGGTCTCTAGGAGTATTGGAAAGCTTACTACCGTAAAACTAAAGCAGAGCAGCGTTGAAGTCCTCATGGAGATGCTGCATGCCTCCCGTTTTGTAAGGCTATTCAGGGCCTTACTTCGAGGCAAGTGCTCCCCTTGACTTTCACTTTAGTTATAGAGCAGAGCAGGGTGAGCTTCCAACTAGGAACTGGAAGCACAAGGTTTCTTTCGGGAAAACTCATTTTCCTCGCAGAAGCAGGCAGGCAGTGACTAAATCCCTGGCAACAACAATGCTTTTCAGGTATCTTCGAGGCCGCATGAACGGAGCTTTCCTAATGAGAAAACAAGCCTTGTGCCATCAGTCTCCAATTTCTAGGTTGACACGCAGCATACACGGAGGACCAGAGCTTCCTGGCTCTCTGCGGTGTTCTGTTACCGAAACGGGTGCTGAAGGAAGGTTCCTAGGAGTCTTGGAAAGCTTACTACCGCTAAACTAAAGAAGAACAGCGATGAAGGCCTCATGGAACTGCTGCATGCCTCCCGCTTTGCAAGGATAATCAGGGCCTTACTTGGAGGATGGTGCTCACGTTAACTCTCACTTTTGGTATAGAGGAGCGCAGGTTGAGCTTCCAACTTGGAACTGGAAGCACAAAGTTTCTTTCCAGAAATCTCATTTTCTTCTCTGAGCCATGCCGGCAGTAACTCAAAGCACCGTAACAACAGTGCTTTTCTGGTAGCTTGGAGACTGCATGAGTGGAGCTTTCAAAATGGGAAAGCAAGATCTGTGTCTCAGTCTCACATTTCCTGATTCACACGCAGCATAAGGACATGTTAATGTTAACAAGTCAAAAGAGATTCACGATACACAGTGGGGCTTTCCCTGATTCAACTTTTTTCTACGACAGCTTATCTGCCTGCAGCAACGTGCCTAAACAAAGGATGCGTGAGGGAGACAGCTGCCTGTGCTTCCTCCAAAGACCTGCAGTGTTACACCAAGAACAGTGCTTAAATTGTACTTGGATGCAAGCCGACCACCTCCTTGAGGATGCGTGACTCTAAGTGCAAAAGGTGAAAAGGGATTCGAAGCAGAGTGTTTTTCTCAATAGAGTTCAGCTAGGGGAATGAGGTTACATCCATTGCATGGAGGACAGTCTAGGAGTGTGTTCCTGAATCCTGTGTAGAGCTGAGGTCATCTGGCTCTCCCAGGGAGGAGTGCAGTGTGTTGCCTTTCTCTAGCCAACAATGAGGTGTTCCAAAAGGCCTACGGGACAGAAGTTGCTTAGCTGGCCCTGAGCTTCTTGGCTGTACTCAGTATACTGGTACTGAAACGGTTTCTAAAGCAAGGTCCCTAGGAGTCTTGAAAAGCTTACTACGGTGAAACTAAAGCAGAACAGTGACGAAGGCCTCATGGAGCTGCTCCATGCCTACAGTTTGGCAAGGCAAATCAGGGCCTTCCTTCGAGGCTAGGGCTCACGTTGACTTTGACTTTAGGTATAGAGCAGAGCAGGGTGAGCTTCCAACTAGGAACTGGAAGCACAAGGTTTCTTATGGGATAACTCAATATCTTCTCAGAAACATGCCGGCAGTGACTACAACTCTGGCAACAGCAATGCTTTCCAGGTATATTCGAGGCCACATGAACGGAGCTTTCATAATGGGCAAACAGGCCTTGTGCCATCAGTCTCCAATTTCTAGGTTGACACGCAGCATACTCGCTGAACCAGGGCTTCCTGGCTCTAGGCAATTTTCTGATATCGAAACGGGTGCTGAAGCAGGGTCTTTAGGAGTCTTGGAAAGCTTACTACCGTTAAACTAAAGCAGAACAGCGTTGAAAGCCTCAGGGAACTGCTGCATGCCTCCCGTTTTGTAAGGATATTCAGGGCCTTACATAGAGGCTGGCGCTCCCTTGACTTTAACTTTAGTTACAGTGCAGAGCAAGGGGAGCTTCCTACTAGGAACTGGAAGCACAAGGTTTCTTATGGGAAAACTCATTATCTTATCAGAACTATGCATGCAGTGACTAAAACCCCAGCAACAACAAAGCCTTTCAGGAATCTTCGAGGCCGCATAAACGGTGCTTTCATAATGGGCAAACAAGCCTTGTGCCATCAGTCTTCAATATGTAAGTTGATACGCAGCATTCACGCAGGACGAAAGCTTCCTGGCTCTAGGCAGTTTTCTGATACCGAAACGGGTGCTGAAGCAAGGTCTCTAGGAGTATTGGAAACCTTACTACCGTAAAACTAAAGCAGAGCAGCGTTGAAGTCCTCATGGAGATGCTGCATGCCTCCCGTTTTGTAAGGCTATTCAGGGCCTTACTTCGAGGCAAGTGCTCCCCTTGACTTTCACTTTAGTTATAGAGCAGAGCAGGGTGAGCTTCCAACTAGGAACTGGAAGCACAAGGTTTCTTTCGGGAAAACTCATTTTCCTCGCAGAAGCAGGCAGGCAGTGACTAAATCCCTGGCAACAACAATGCTTTTCAGGTATCTTCGAGGCCGCATGAACGGAGCTTTCCTAATGAGAAAACAAGCCTTGTGCCATCAGTCTCCAATTTCTAGGTTGACACGCAGCATACACGGAGGACCAGAGCTTCCTGGCTCTCTGCGGTGTTCTGTTACCGAAACGGGTGCTGAAGGAAGGTTCCTAGGAGTCTTGGAAAGCTTACTACCGCTAAACTAAAGAAGAACAGCGATGAAGGCCTCATGGAACTGCTGCATGCCTCCCGCTTTGCAAGGATAATCAGGGCCTTACTTGGAGGATGGTGCTCACGTTAACTCTCACTTTTGGTATAGAGGAGCGCAGGTTGAGCTTCCAACTTGGAACTGGAAGCACAAAGTTTCTTTCCAGAAATCTCATTTTCTTCTCTGAGCCATGCCGGCAGTAACTCAAAGCACCGTAACAACAGTGCTTTTCTGGTAGCTTGGAGACTGCACGAGTGGAGCTTTCAAAATGGGAAAGCAAGATCTGTGTCTCAGTCTCACATTTCCTGATTCACACGCAGCATAAGGACATGTTAATGTTAACAAGTCAAAAGAGATTCACGATACACAGTGGGGCTTTCCCTGATTCAACTTTTTTCTACGACAGCTTATCTGCCTGCAGCAACGTGCCTAAACAAAGGATGCGTGAGGGAGACAGCTGCCTGTGCTTCCTCCAAAGACCTGCAGTGTTACACCAAGAACAGTGCTTAAATTGTACTTGGATGCAAGCCGACCACCTCCTTGAGGATGCGTGACTCTAAGTGCAAAAGGTGAAAAGGGATTCGAAGCAGAGTGTTTTTCTCAATAGAGTTCAGCTAGGGGAATGAGGTTACATCCATTGCATGGAGGACAGTCTAGGAGTGTGTTCCTGAATCCTGTGTAGAGCTGAGGTCATCTGGCTCTCCCAGGGAGGAGTGCAGTGTGTTGCCTTTCTCTAGCCAACAATGAGGTGTTCCAAAAGGCCTACGGGACAGAAGTTGCTTAGCTGGCCCTGAGCTTCTTGGCTGTACTCAGTATACTGGTACTGAAACGGTTTCTAAAGCAAGGTCCCTAGGAGTCTTGAAAAGCTTACTACGGTGAAACTAAAGCAGAACAGTGACGAAGGCCTCATGGAGCTGCTCCATGCCTACAGTTTGGCAAGGCAAATCAGGGCCTTCCTTCGAGGCTAGGGCTCACGTTGACTTTGACTTTAGGTATAGAGCAGAGCAGGGTGAGCTTCCAACTAGGAACTGGAAGCACAAGGTTTCTTATGGGATAACTCAATATCTTCTCAGAAACATGCCGGCAGTGACTACAACTCTGGCAACAGCAATGCTTTCCAGGTATATTCGAGGCCACATGAACGGAGCTTTCATAATGGGCAAACAGGCCTTGTGCCATCAGTCTCCAATTTCTAGGTTGACACGCAGCATACTCGCTGAACCAGGGCTTCCTGGCTCTAGGCAATTTTCTGATATCGAAACGGGTGCTGAAGCAGGGTCTTTAGGAGTCTTGGAAAGCTTACTACCGTTAAACTAAAGCAGAACAGCGTTGAAAGCCTCAGGGAACTGCTGCATGCCTCCCGTTTTGTAAGGATATTCAGGGCCTTACCTAGAGGCTGGCGCTCCCTTGACTTTAACTTTAGTTACAGTGCAGAGCAAGGAGAGCTTCCAACTAGGAACTGGAAGCACAAGGTTTCTTATGGGAAAACTCAGTATCTTATCAGAACTATGCATGCAGTGACTAAAACCCCAGCAACAACAAAGCCTTTCAGGAATCTTCGAGGCCGCATAAACGGTGCTTTCATAATGGGCAAACAAGCCTTGTGCCATCAGTCTTCAATATGTAAGTTGATACGCAGCATTCACGCAGGACGAAAGCTTCCTGGCTCTAGGCAGTTTTCTGATACCGAAACGGGTGCTGAAGCAAGGTCTCTAGGAGTATTGGAAACCTTACTACCGTAAAACTAAAGCAGAGCAGCGTTGAAGTCCTCATGGAGATGCTGCATGCCTCCCGTTTTGTAAGGCTATTCAGGGCCTTACTTCGAGGCAAGTGCTCCCCTTGACTTTCACTTTAGTTATAGAGCAGAGCAGGGTGAGCTTCCAACTAGGAACTGGAAGCACAAGGTTTCTTTCGGGAAAACTCATTTTCCTCGCAGAAGCAGGCAGGCAGTGACTAAATCCCTGGCAACAACAATGCTTTTCAGGTATCTTCGAGGCCGCATGAACGGAGCTTTCCTAATGAGAAAACAAGCCTTGTGCCATCAGTCTCCAATTTCTAGGTTGACACGCAGCATACACGGAGGACCAGAGCTTCCTGGCTCTCTGCGGTGTTCTGTTACCGAAACGGGTGCTGAAGGAAGGTTCCTAGGAGTCTTGGAAAGCTTACTACCGCTAAACTAAAGAAGAACAGCGATGAAGGCCTCATGGAACTGCTGCATGCCTCCCGCTTTGCAAGGATAATCAGGGCCTTACTTGGAGGATGGTGCTCACGTTAACTCTCACTTTTGGTATAGAGGAGCGCAGGTTGAGCTTCCAACTTGGAACTGGAAGCACAAAGTTTCTTTCCAGAAATCTCATTTTCTTCTCTGAGCCATGCCGGCAGTAACTCAAAGCACCGTAACAACAGTGCTTTTCTGGTAGCTTGGAGACTGCACGAGTGGAGCTTTCAAAATGGGAAAGCAAGATCTGTGTCTCAGTCTCACATTTCCTGATTCACACGCAGCATAAGGACATGTTAATGTTAACAAGTCAAAAGAGATTCACGATACACAGTGGGGCTTTCCCTGATTCAACTTTTTTCTACGACAGCTTATCTGCCTGCAGCAACGTGCCTAAACAAAGGATGCGTGAGGGAGACAGCTGCCTGTGCTTCCTCCAAAGACCTGCAGTGTTACACCAAGAACAGTGCTTAAATTGTACTTGGATGCAAGCCGACCACCTCCTTGAGGATGCGTGACTCTAAGTGCAAAAGGTGAAAAGGGATTCGAAGCAGAGTGTTTTTCTCAATAGAGTTCAGCTAGGGGAATGAGGTTACATCCATTGCATGGAGGACAGTCTAGGAGTGTGTTCCTGAATCCTGTGTAGAGCTGAGGTCATCTGGCTCTCCCAGGGAGGAGTGCAGTGTGTTGCCTTTCTCTAGCCAACAATGAGGTGTTCCAAAAGGCCTACGGGACAGAAGTTGCTTAGCTGGCCCTGAGCTTCTTGGCTGTACTCAGTATACTGGTACTGAAACGGTTTCTAAAGCAAGGTCCCTAGGAGTCTTGAAAAGCTTACTACGGTGAAACTAAAGCAGAACAGTGACGAAGGCCTCATGGAGCTGCTCCATGCCTACAGTTTGGCAAGGCAAATCAGGGCCTTCCTTCGAGGCTAGGGCTCACGTTGACTTTGACTTTAGGTATAGAGCAGAGCAGGGTGAGCTTCCAACTAGGAACTGGAAGCACAAGGTTTCTTATGGGATAACTCAATATCTTCTCAGAAACATGCCGGCAGTGACTACAACTCTGGCAACAGCAATGCTTTCCAGGTATATTCGAGGCCACATGAACGGAGCTTTCATAATGGGCAAACAGGCCTTGTGCCATCAGTCTCCAATTTCTAGGTTGACACGCAGCATACTCGCTGAACCAGGGCTTCCTGGCTCTAGGCAATTTTCTGATATCGAAACGGGTGCTGAAGCAGGGTCTTTAGGAGTCTTGGAAAGCTTACTACCGTTAAACTAAAGCAGAACAGCGTTGAAAGCCTCAGGGAACTGCTGCATGCCTCCCGTTTTGTAAGGATATTCAGGGCCTTACCTAGAGGCTGGCGCTCCCTTGACTTTAACTTTAGTTACAGTGCAGAGCAAGGAGAGCTTCCAACTAGGAACTGGAAGCACAAGGTTTCTTATGGGAAAACTCAGTATCTTATCAGAACTATGCATGCAGTGACTAAAACCCCAGCAACAACAAAGCCTTTCAGGAATCTTCGAGGCCGCATAAACGGTGCTTTCATAATGGGCAAACAAGCCTTGTGCCATCAGTCTTCAATATGTAAGTTGATACGCAGCATTCACGCAGGACGAAAGCTTCCTGGCTCTAGGCAGTTTTCTGATACCGAAACGGGTGCTGAAGCAAGGTCTCTAGGAGTATTGGAAACCTTACTACCGTAAAACTAAAGCAGAGCAGCGTTGAAGTCCTCATGGAGATGCTGCATGCCTCCCGTTTTGTAAGGCTATTCAGGGCCTTACTTCGAGGCAAGTGCTCCCCTTGACTTTCACTTTAGTTATAGAGCAGAGCAGGGTGAGCTTCCAACTAGGAACTGGAAGCACAAGGTTTCTTTCGGGAAAACTCATTTTCCTCGCAGAAGCAGGCAGGCAGTGACTAAATCCCTGGCAACAACAATGCTTTTCAGGTATCTTCGAGGCCGCATGAACGGAGCTTTCCTAATGAGAAAACAAGCCTTGTGCCATCAGTCTCCAATTTCTAGGTTGACACGCAGCATACACGGAGGACCAGAGCTTCCTGGCTCTCTGCGGTGTTCTGTTACCGAAACGGGTGCTGAAGGAAGGTTCCTAGGAGTCTTGGAAAGCTTACTACCGCTAAACTAAAGAAGAACAGCGATGAAGGCCTCATGGAACTGCTGCATGCCTCCCGCTTTGCAAGGATAATCAGGGCCTTACTTGGAGGATGGTGCTCACGTTAACTCTCACTTTTGGTATAGAGGAGCGCAGGTTGAGCTTCCAACTTGGAACTGGAAGCACAAAGTTTCTTTCCAGAAATCTCATTTTCTTCTCTGAGCCATGCCGGCAGTAACTCAAAGCACCGTAACAACAGTGCTTTTCTGGTAGCTTGGAGACTGCATGAGTGGAGCTTTCAAAATGGGAAAGCAAGATCTGTGTCTCAGTCTCACATTTCCTGATTGACACGCAGCATAAGGACATGTTAATGTTAACAAGTCAAAAGAGATTCACGATACACAGTGGGGCTTTCCCTGATTCAACTTTTTTCTACGACAGCTTATCTGCCTGCAGCAACGTGCCTAAACAAAGGATGCGTGAGGGAGACAGCTGCCTGTGCTTCCTCCAAAGACCTGCAGTGTTACACCAAGAACAGTGCTTAAATTGTACTTGGATGCAAGCCGACCACCTCCTTGAGGATGCGTGACTCTAAGTGCAAAAGGTGAAAAGGGATTCGAAGCAGAGTGTTTTTCTCAATAGAGTTCAGCTAGGGGAATGAGGTTACATCCATTGCATGGAGGACAGTCTAGGAGTGTGTTCCTGAATCCTGTGTAGAGCTGAGGTCATCTGGCTCTCCCAGGGAGGAGTGCAGTGTGTTGCCTTTCTCTAGCCAACAATGAGGTGTTCCAAAAGGCCTACGGGACAGAAGTTGCTTAGCTGGCCCTGAGCTTCTTGGCTGTACTCAGTATACTGGTACTGAAACGGTTTCTAAAGCAAGGTCCCTAGGAGTCTTGAAAAGCTTACTACGGTGAAACTAAAGCAGAACAGTGACGAAGGCCTCATGGAGCTGCTCCATGCCTACAGTTTGGCAAGGCAAATCAGGGCCTTCCTTCGAGGCTAGGGCTCACGTTGACTTTGACTTTAGGTATAGAGCAGAGCAGGGTGAGCTTCCAACTAGGAACTGGAAGCACAAGGTTTCTTATGGGATAACTCAATATCTTCTCAGAAACATGCCGGCAGTGACTACAACTCTGGCAACAGCAATGCTTTCCAGGTATATTCGAGGCCACATGAACGGAGCTTTCATAATGGGCAAACAGGCCTTGTGCCATCAGTCTCCAATTTCTAGGTTGACACGCAGCATACTCGCTGAACCAGGGCTTCCTGGCTCTAGGCAATTTTCTGATATCGAAACGGGTGCTGAAGCAGGGTCTTTAGGAGTCTTGGAAAGCTTACTACCGTTAAACTAAAGCAGAACAGCGTTGAAAGCCTCAGGGAACTGCTGCATGCCTCCCGTTTTGTAAGGATATTCAGGGCCTTACATAGAGGCTGGCGCTCCCTTGACTTTAACTTTAGTTACAGTGCAGAGCAAGGGGAGCTTCCTACTAGGAACTGGAAGCACAAGGTTTCTTATGGGAAAACTCATTATCTTATCAGAACTATGCATGCAGTGACTAAAACCCCAGCAACAACAAAGCCTTTCAGGAATCTTCGAGGCCGCATAAACGGTGCTTTCATAATGGGCAAGCAAGCCTTGTGCCATCAGTCTTCAATATGTAAGTTGATACGCAGCATTCACGCAGGACGAAAGCTTCCTGGCTCTAGGCAGTTTTCTGATACCGAAACGGGTGCTGAAGCAAGGTCTCTAGGAGTATTGGAAACCTTACTACCGTAAAACTAAAGCAGAGCAGCGTTGAAGTCCTCATGGAGATGCTGCATGCCTCCCGTTTTGTAAGGCTATTCAGGACCTTACTTCGAGGCAAGTGCTCCCCTTGACTTTCAGTTTACTTATAGAGCAGAGCAGGGTGAGCTTCCAACTAGGAACTGGAAGCACAAGGTTTCTTTCGGGAAAACTCATTTTCCTCGCAGAAGCAGGCAGGCAGTGACTAAATCCCTGGCAACAACAATGCTTTTCAGGTATCTTCGAGGCCGCATGAACGGAGCTTTCCTAATGAGAAAACAAGCCTTGTGCCATCACTCTCCAATTTCTAGGTTGACACGCAGCATACACGGAGGACCAGAGCTTCCTGGCTCTCTGCGGTGTTCTGTTACCGAAACGGGTGCTGAAGGAAGGTTCCTAGGAGTCTTGGAAAGCTTACTACCGCTAAACTAAAGAAGAACAGCGATGAAGGCCTCATGGAACTGCTGCATGCCTCCCGCTTTGCAAGGATAATCAGGGCCTTACTTGGAGGATGGTGCTCACGTTGACTCTCACTTTTGGTATAGAGGAGCGCAGGTTGAGCTTCCAACTTGGAACTGGAAGCACAAAGTTTCTTTCCAGAAAACTCATTTTCTTCTCTGAGCCATGCCGGCAGTAACTAAAAGCACCGTAACAACAGTGCTTTTCTGGTACCCTGGAGACTGCATGAGTGGAGCTTTCAAAATAGGAAAGCAAGATCTGTGTCTCAGTCTCACATTTCCACATTGACACGCAGCATAAGGACATGTTGATGTTAACAAGTCAAAAGAGATTCACGATACCCAGTGGGGCTTTCCCTGATTCAACTTTTTTCTACGACAGCTTATCTGCCTGCAGCAAAGTGCCTAAACAAAGGATGCGTGAGGGAGACAGGTGCCTGTGCTTCCTCCAAAGGCCTGCAGTGTTACACCAAGAACAGTGCTTAAATTGTACTTGGATGCAAGCCGACCAGCTCCTTCAGGATGCGTGACTCTAAGTGTAAAAGGTGAAAAGGGATTCGAAGCAGAGTGTTTTTCTCAATAGAGTTAAGCTAGGGGAATGAGGTTACATCCATTGCATGGAGGACAGTCTAGAAGTGTGATCCTGAATCCTGTGTAGAGCTGAAGTCATCTGGCTCTCCCAAGGAGGAGTGCAGTGTGTTGCCTTTCCCTAGCCAACACTGAGGTGTTCCAAAAGGCCTACGGGGCAGAAGTTGCTTAGCTGGCCATGAGCTTCTTGGCGCTACTCAGTATACTGGTACTGAAACGGTTTCTAAAGCAAGGTCCCTAGGAATCTGGAAAAGCTTACTACGGTGAAACTAAAGCTGGTCAGTGAAGAAGGCCTCATGGAGCTGCTCCATGCCTCCCGTTTGGCAAGGGAAATCAGGGCCTTCCTTCGAGGCTAGGGCTCACGTTGACTTTGACTTTAGGTATAGAGCAGAGCAGGGTGAGCTTCCAACTAGGAACTGGAAGCACAAGGTTTCATATGGGAAAACTCAATATCTTATCAGAACTATGCATGCAGTGACTAAAACCCCGGCAACAACAAAGCCTTTCAGGAATCTTCGAGGCCGCATAAACGGTGCTTTCATAATGGGCAAACAAGCCTTGTGCCATCAGTCTTCAATATGTAAGTTGATACGCAGCATTCACGCAGGACGAAAGCTTCCTGGCTCTAGGCAGTTTTCTGATACCGAAACGGGTGCTGAAGCCAGCTCTCTAGGAGTATTGGAAACCTTACTACCGTAAAACTAAAGCAGAGCAGCATTGAAGTCCTCATGGAGATGCTGCATGCCTCCCGTTTTGTAAGGCTATTCAGGGCCTTACTTCGAGGCAAGTGCTCCCCTTGACTTTCACTTTAGTTATAGAGCAGAGCAGGGTGAGCTTCCAACTAGGAACTGGAAGCACAAGGTTTCTTTCGGGAAAACTCATTTTCCTCGCAGAAGCAGGCAGGCAGTGACTAAATCCCTGGCAACAACAATGCTTTTCAGGTATCTTCGAGGCCGCAAGAACGGAGCTTTCCTAATGAGAAAACAAGCCTTGTGCCATCAGTCTCCAATTTCTAGGTTGACACGCAGCATACACGGAGGACCAGAGCTTCCTGGCTCTCTGCGGTGTTCTGTTACCGAAACGGGTGCTGAAGGAAGGTTCCTAGGAGTCTTGGAAAGCTTACTACCGCTAAACTAAAGAAGAACAGCAATGAAGGCCTCATGGAACTGCTGCATGCCTCCTGCTTTGCAAGGATAATCAGGGCCTTACTTGGAGGATGGTGCTCACGTTGACTCTCACTTTTGGTATAGAGGAGCGGAGGTTGAGCTTCCAACTTGGAACTGGAAGCACAAAGTTTCTTTCCAGAAAACTCATTTTCTTCCCTGAGCCATGCCGGCAGTAACTCAAAGCACCGTAACAACAGTGCTTTTCTGGTAGTTTGGAGACTGCATGAGTGGAGCTTTCAAAATGGGAAAGCAAGATCTGTGTCTCAGTCTCACATTTCCTGATTGACACGCAGCATAAGGACATGTTAATGTTAACAAGTCAAAAGAGATTCACGATACACAGTGGGGCTTTCCCTGATTCAACTTTTTTCTACGACAGCTTATCTGCCTGCAGCAACGTGCCTAAACAAAGGATGCGTGAGGGAGACAGGTGCCTGTGCTTCCTCCAAAGACCTGCAGTGTTACACCAAGAACAGTGCTTAAATTGTACTTGGATGCAAGCCGACCACCTCCTTGAGGATGCGTGACTCTAAGTGCAAAAGGTGAAAAGGGATTCGAAGCAGAGTGTTTTTCTCAATAGAGTTCAGCTAGGGGAATGAGGTTACATCCATTGCATGGAGGACAGTCTAGGAGTGTGTTCCTGAATCCTGTGTAGAGCTGAGGTCATCTGGCTCTCCCAGGGAGGAGTGCAGTGTGTTGCCTTTCTCTAGCCAACAATGAGGTGTTCCAAAAGGGCTACGGGGCACAAGTTGCTTAGCTGGCCCTGAGCTTCTTGGCTGTACTCAGTACACTGGTACTGAAACGGTTTCTAAAGCAAGGTCCCTAGGAGTCTTGAAAAGCTTACTACGGTGAAACTAAAGCAGAACAGTGAAGAAGGCCTCATGGAGCTGCTCCATGCCTCCAGTTTGGCAAGGCAAATCAGGGCCTTCCTTCGAGGCTAGGGCTCACGTTGACTTTGACTTTAGGTATAGAGCAGAGCAGGGTGAGCTTCCAACTAGGAACTGGAAGCACAAGGTTTCTTATGGGATAACTCAATATCTTCTCAGAAACATGCCGGCAGTGACTACAACTCTGGCAACAGCAATGCTTTCCAGGTATATTCGAGGCCACATGAACGGAGCTTTCATAATGGGCAAACAGGCCTTGTGCCATCAGTCTCCAATTTCTAGGTTGACACGCAGCATACTCGCTGAACCAGGGCTTCCTGGCTCTAGGCAATTTTCTGATATCGAAACGGGTGCTGAAGCAGGGTCTTTAGGAGTCTTGGAAAGCTTACTACCGTTAAACTAAAGCAGAACAGCGTTGAAAGCCTCAGGGAACTGCTGCATGCCTCCCGTTTTGTAAGGATATTCAGGGCCTTACCTAGAGGCTGGCGCTCCCTTGACTTTAACTTTAGTTACAGTGCAGAGCAAGAGGAGCTTCCAACTAGGAACTGGAAGCACAAGGTTTCTTATGGGAAAACTCAATATCTTATCAGAACTATGCATGCTTTGACTAAAACCCCGGCAACAACAAAGCCTTTCAGGAATTTTCTAGGCCGCATAAACAGTGCTTTCATAATGGGCAAACAAGCCTTGTGCCATCAGTCTTCAATATGTAAGTTGATACGCAGCATTCACGCAGGACGAAAGCTTCCTGGCTCTAGGTAGTTTTCTGATACCGAAACGGGTGCTGAAGCCAGGTCTCTAGGAATATTGGAAAGCTTACTACCGTTAAACTAAAGCAGAACAGCGTTGAAAGCCTCAGGGAACTGCTGCATGCCTCTCGTTTTGTAAGGATATTCAGGGCCTTACATAGAGGCTGGCGCTCCCTTGACTTTAACTTTAGTTACAGTGCAGAGCAAGGGGAGCTTCCTACTAGGAACTGGAAGCACAAGGTTTCTTATGGGAAAACTCATTATCTTATCAGAACTATGCATGCAGTGACTAAAACCCCAGCAACAACAAAGCCTTTCAGGAATCTTCGAGGCCGCATAAACGGTGCTTTCATAATGGGCAAACAAGCCTTGTGCCATCAGTCTTCAATATGTAAGTTGATACGCAGCATTCACGCAGGACGAAAGCTTCCTGGCTCTAGGCAGTTTTCTGATACCGAAACGGGTGCTGAAGCAAGGTCTCTAGGAGTATTGGAAACCTTACTACCGTAAAACTAAAGCAGAGCAGCGTTGAAGTCCTCATGGAGATGCTGCATGCCTCCCGTTTTGTAAGGCTATTCAGGGCCTTACTTCGAGGCAAGTGCTCCCCTTGACTTTCACTTTAGTTATAGAGCAGAGCAGGGTGAGCTTCCAACTAGGAACTGGAAGCACAAGGTTTCTTTCGGGAAAACTCATTTTCCTCGCAGAAGCAGGCAGGCAGTGACTAAATCCCTGGCAACAACAATGCTTTTCAGGTATCTTCGAGGCCGCATGAACGGAGCTTTCCTAATGAGAAAACAAGCCTTGTGCCATCAGTCTCCAATTTCTAGGTTGACACGCAGCATACACGGAGGACCAGAGCTTCCTGGCTCTCTGCGGTGTTCTGTTACCGAAACGGGTGCTGAAGGAAGGTTCCTAGGAGTCTTGGAAAGCTTACTACCGCTAAACTAAAGAAGAACAGCGATGAAGGCCTCATGGAACTGCTGCATGCCTCCCGCTTTGCAAGGATAATCAGGGCCTTACTTGGAGGATGGTGCTCACGTTAACTCTCACTTTTGGTATAGAGGAGCGCAGGTTGAGCTTCCAACTTGGAACTGGAAGCACAAAGTTTCTTTCCAGAAATCTCATTTTCTTCTCTGAGCCATGCCGGCAGTAACTCAAAGCACCGTAACAACAGTGCTTTTCTGGTAGCTTGGAGACTGCATGAGTGGAGCTTTCAAAATGGGAAAGCAAGATCTGTGTCTCAGTCTCACATTTCCTGATTGACACGCAGCATAAGGACATGTTAATGTTAACAAGTCAAAAGAGATTCACGATACACAGTGGGGCTTTCCCTGATTCAACTTTTTTCTACGACAGCTTATCTGCCTGCAGCAACGTGCCTAAACAAAGGATGCGTGAGGGAGACAGCTGCCTGTGCTTCCTCCAAAGACCTGCAGTGTTACACCAAGAACAGTGCTTAAATTGTACTTGGATGCAAGCCGACCACCTCCTTGAGGATGCGTGACTCTAAGTGCAAAAGGTGAAAAGGGATTCGAAGCAGAGTGTTTTTCTCAATAGAGTTCAGCTAGGGGAATGAGGTTACATCCATTGCATGGAGGACAGTCTAGGAGTGTGTTCCTGAATCCTGTGTAGAGCTGAGGTCATCTGGCTCTCCCAGGGAGGAGTGCAGTGTGTTGCCTTTCTCTAGCCAACAATGAGGTGTTCCAAAAGGCCTACGGGACAGAAGTTGCTTAGCTGGCCCTGAGCTTCTTGGCTGTACTCAGTATACTGGTACTGAAACGGTTTCTAAAGCAAGGTCCCTAGGAGTCTTGAAAAGCTTACTACGGTGAAACTAAAGCAGAACAGTGACGAAGGCCTCATGGAGCTGCTCCATGCCTACAGTTTGGCAAGGCAAATCAGGGCCTTCCTTCGAGGCTAGGGCTCACGTTGACTTTGACTTTAGGTATAGAGCAGAGCAGGGTGAGCTTCCAACTAGGAACTGGAAGCACAAGGTTTCTTATGGGATAACTCAATATCTTCTCAGAAACATGCCGGCAGTGACTACAACTCTGGCAACAGCAATGCTTTCCAGGTATATTCGAGGCCACATGAACGGAGCTTTCATAATGGGCAAACAGGCCTTGTGCCATCAGTCTCCAATTTCTAGGTTGACACGCAGCATACTCGCTGAACCAGGGCTTCCTGGCTCTAGGCAATTTTCTGATATCGAAACGGGTGCTGAAGCAGGGTCTTTAGGAGTCTTGGAAAGCTTACTACCGTTAAACTAAAGCAGAACAGCGTTGAAAGCCTCAGGGAACTGCTGCATGCCTCCCGTTTTGTAAGGATATTCAGGGCCTTACCTAGAGGCTGGCGCTCCCTTGACTTTAACTTTAGTTACAGTGCAGAGCAAGAGGAGCTTCCAACTAGGAACTGGAAGCACAAGGTTTCTTATGGGAAAACTCAATATCTTATCAGAACTATGCATGCTTTGACTAAAACCCCGGCAACAACAAAGCCTTTCAGGAATTTTCTAGGCCGCATAAACAGTGCTTTCATAATGGGCAAACAAGCCTTGTGCCATCAGTCTTCAATATGTAAGTTGATACGCAGCATTCACGCAGGACGAAAGCTTCCTGGCTCTAGGTAGTTTTCTGATACCGAAACGGGTGCTGAAGCCAGGTCTCTAGGAATATTGGAAAGCTTACTACCGTTAAACTAAAGCAGAACAGCGTTGAAAGCCTCAGGGAACTGCTGCATGCCTCTCGTTTTGTAAGGATATTCAGGGCCTTACATAGAGGCTGGCGCTCCCTTGACTTTAACTTTAGTTAAAGTGCAGAGCAAGGGGAGCTTCCTACTAGGAACTGGAAGCACAAGGTTTCTTATGGGAAAACTCATTATCTTATCAGAACTATGCATGCAGTGACTAAAACCCCAGCAACAACAAAGCCTTTCAGGAATCTTCGAGGCCGCATAAACGGTGCTTTCATAATGGGCAAACAAGCCTTGTGCCATCAGTCTTCAATATGTAAGTTGATACGCAGCATTCACGCAGGACGAAAGCTTCCTGGCTCTAGGCAGTTTTCTGATACCGAAACGGGTGCTGAAGCAAGGTCTCTAGGAGTATTGGAAACCTTACTACCGTAAAACTAAAGCAGAGCAGCGTTGAAGTCCTCATGGAGATGCTGCATGCCTCCCGTTTTGTAAGGCTATTCAGGGCCTTACTTCGAGGCAAGTGCTCCCCTTGACTTTCACTTTAGTTATAGAGCAGAGCAGGGTGAGCTTCCAACTAGGAACTGGAAGCACAAGGTTTCTTTCGGGAAAACTCATTTTCCTCGCAGAAGCAGGCAGGCAGTGACTAAATCCCTGGCAACAACAATGCTTTTCAGGTATCTTCGAGGCCGCATGAACGGAGCTTTCCTAATGAGAAAACAAGCCTTGTGCCATCAGTCTCCAATTTCTAGGTTGACACGCAGCATACACGGAGGACCAGAGCTTCCTGGCTCTCTGCGGTGTTCTGTTACCGAAACGGGTGCTGAAGGAAGGTTCCTAGGAGTCTTGGAAAGCTTACTACCGCTAAACTAAAGAAGAACAGCGATGAAGGCCTCATGGAACTGCTGCATGCCTCCCGCTTTGCAAGGATAATCAGGGCCTTACTTGGAGGATGGTGCTCACGTTAACTCTCACTTTTGGTATAGAGGAGCGCAGGTTGAGCTTCCAACTTGGAACTGGAAGCACAAAGTTTCTTTCCAGAAATCTCATTTTCTTCTCTGAGCCATGCCGGCAGTAACTCAAAGCACCGTAACAACAGTGCTTTTCTGGTAGCTTGGAGACTGCATGAGTGGAGCTTTCAAAATGGGAAAGCAAGATCTGTGTCTCAGTCTCACATTTCCTGATTGACACGCAGCATAAGGACATGTTAATGTTAACAAGTCAAAAGAGATTCACGATACACAGTGGGGCTTTCCCTGATTCAACTTTTTTCTACGACAGCTTATCTGCCTGCAGCAACGTGCCTAAACAAAGGATGCGTGAGGGAGACAGCTGCCTGTGCTTCCTCCAAAGACCTGCAGTGTTACACCAAGAACAGTGCTTAAATTGTACTTGGATGCAAGCCGACCACCTCCTTGAGGATGCGTGACTCTAAGTGCAAAAGGTGAAAAGGGATTCGAAGCAGAGTGTTTTTCTCAATAGAGTTCAGCTAGGGGAATGAGGTTACATCCATTGCATGGAGGACAGTCTAGGAGTGTGTTCCTGAATCCTGTGTAGAGCTGAGGTCATCTGGCTCTCCCAGGGAGGAGTGCAGTGTGTTGCCTTTCTCTAGCCAACAATGAGGTGTTCCAAAAGGCCTACGGGACAGAAGTTGCTTAGCTGGCCCTGAGCTTCTTGGCTGTACTCAGTATACTGGTACTGAAACGGTTTCTAAAGCAAGGTCCCTAGGAGTCTTGAAAAGCTTACTACGGTGAAACTAAAGCAGAACAGTGACGAAGGCCTCATGGAGCTGCTCCATGCCTACAGTTTGGCAAGGCAAATCAGGGCCTTCCTTCGAGGCTAGGACTCACGTTGACTTTGACTTTAGGTATAGAGCAGAGCAGGGTGAGCTTCCAACTAGGAACTGGAAGCACAAGGTTTCTTATGGGATAACTCAATATCTTCTCAGAAACATGCCGGCAGTGACTACAACTCTGGCAACAGCAATGCTTTCCAGGTATATTCGAGGCCACATGAACGGAGCTTTCATAATGGGCAAACAGGCCTTGTGCCATCAGTCTCCAATTTCTAGGTTGACACGCAGCATACTCGCTGAACCAGGGCTTCCTGGCTCTAGGCAATTTTCTGATATCGAAACGGGTGCTGAAGCAGGGTCTTTAGGAGTCTTGGAAAGCTTACTACCGTTAAACTAAAGCAGAACAGCGTTGAAAGCCTCAGGGAACTGCTGCATGCCTCCCGTTTTGTAAGGATATTCAGGGCCTTACCTAGAGGCTGGCGCTCCCTTGACTTTAACTTTAGTTACAGTGCAGAGCAAGGAGAGCTTCCAACTAGGAACTGGAAGCACAAGGTTTCTTATGGGAAAACTCAATATCTTATCAGAACTATGCATGCTTTGACTAAAACCCCGGCAACAACAAAGCCTTTCAGGAATTTTCTAGGCCGCATAAACGGTGCTTTCATAATGGGCAAACAAGCCTTGTGCCATCAGTCTTCAATATGTAAGTTGATACGCAGCATTCACGCAGGACGAAAGCTTCCTGGCTCTAGGCAGTTTTCTGATACCGAAACGGGTGCTGAAGCCAGGTCTCTAGGAGTATTGGAAAGCTTACTACCGTTAAACTAAAGCAGAACAGCGTTGAAAGCCTCAGGGAACTGCTGCATGCCTCCCGTTTTGTAAGGATATTCAGGGCCTTACATAGAGGCTGGCGCTCCCTTGACTTTAACTTTAGTTACAGTGCAGAGCAAGGGGAGCTTCCTACTAGGAACTGGAAGCACAAGGTTTCTTATGGGAAAACTCAGTATCTTATCAGAACTATGCATGCAGTGACTAAAACCCCAGCAACAACAAAGCCTTTCAGGAATCTTCGAGGCCGCATAAACGGTGCTTTCATAATGGGCAAACAAGCCTTGTGCCATCAGTCTTCAGTATGTAAGTTGATACGCAGCATTCACGCAGGACAAAAGCTTCCTGGCTCTAGGCAGTTTTCTGATACCGAAACGGGTGCTGAAGCCAGGCCTCTAGGAGTATTGGAAAGCTTACTACCGTAAAACTAAAGCAGAGCAGCGTTGAAGTCCTCATGGAGATGCTGCATGCCTCCCGTTTTGTAAGGCTATTCAGGGCCTTACTTCGAGGCAAGTGCTCCCCTTGACTTTCACTTTAGTTATAGAGCAGAGCAGGGTGAGCTTCCAACTAGGAACTGGAAGCACAAGGTTTCTTTCGGGAAAACTCATTTTCCTCGCAGAAGCAGGCAGGCAGTGACTAAATCCCTGGCAACAACAATGCTTTTCAGGTATCTTCGAGGCCGCATGAACGGAGCTTTCCTAATGAGAAAACAAGCCTTGTGCCATCAGTCTCCAATTTCTAGGTTGACACGCAGCATACACGGAGGACCAGAGCTTCCTGGCTCTCTGCGGTGTTCTGTTACCGAAACGGGTGCTGAAGGAAGGTTCCTAGGAGTCTTGGAAAGCTTACTACCGCTAAACTAAAGAAGAACAGCGATGAAGGCCTCATGGAACTGCTGCATGCCTCCCGCTTTGCAAGGATAATCAGGGCCTTACTTGGAGGATGGTGCTCACGTTAACTCTCACTTTTGGTATAGAGGAGCGCAGGTTGAGCTTCCAACTTGGAACTGGAAGCACAAAGTTTCTTTCCAGAAATCTCATTTTCTTCTCTGAGCCATGCCGGCAGTAACTCAAAGCACCGTAACAACAGTGCTTTTCTGGTAGCTTGGAGACTGCATGAGTGGAGCTTTCAAAATGGGAAAGCAAGATCTGTGTCTCAGTCTCACATTTCCTGATTGACACGCAGCATAAGGACATGTTAATGTTAACAAGTCAAAAGAGATTCACGATACACAGTGGGGCTTTCCCTGATTCAACTTTTTTCTACGACAGCTTATCTGCCTGCAGCAACGTGCCTAAACAAAGGATGCGTGAGGGAGACAGCTGCCTGTGCTTCCTCCAAAGACCTGCAGTGTTACACCAAGAACAGTGCTTAAATTGTACTTGGTTGCAAGCCGACCACCTCCTTGAGGATGCGTGACTCTAAGTGCAAAAGGTGAAAAGGGATTCGAAGCAGAGTGTTTTTCTCAATAGAGTTCAGCTAGGGGAATGAGGTTACATCCATTGCATGGAGGACAGTCTAGGAGTGTGTTCCCGAATCCTGTGTAGAGCTGAGGTCATCTGGCTCTCCCAGGGAGGAGTGCAGTGTGTTGCCTTTCTCTAGCCAACACTGAGGTGTTCCAAAAGGCCTACGGGGCACAAGTTGCTTAGCTGGCCCTGAGCTTCTTGGCTGTACTCAGTACACTGGTACTGAAACGGTTTCTAAAGCAAGGTCCCTAGGAGTCTTGAAAAGCTTACTACGGTGAAACTAAAGCAGAACAGTGACGAAGGCCTCATGGAGCTGCTCCATGCCTCCAGTTTGGCAAGGCAAATCAGGGCCTTCCTTCGAGGCTAGGGCTCACGTTGACTTTGACTTTAGGTATAGAGCAGAGCAGGGTGAGCTTCCAACTAGGAACTGGAAGCACAAGGTTTCTTATGGGATAACTCAATATCTTCTCAGAAACATGCCGGCAGTGACTACAACTCTGGCAACAGCAATGCTTTCCAGGTATATTCGAGGCCACATGAACGGAGCTTTCATAATGGGCAAACAGGCCTTGTGCCATCAGTCTCCAATTTCTAGGTTGACACGCAGCATACTCGCTGAACCAGGGCTTCCTGGCTCTAGGCAATTTTCTGATATCGAAACGGGTGCTGAAGCAGGGTCTTTAGGAGTCTTGGAAAGCTTACTACCGTTAAACTAAAGCAGAACAGCGTTGAAAGCCTCAGGGAACTGCTGCATGCCTCTCGTTTTGTAAGGATATTCAGGGCCTTACATAGAGGCTGGCGCTCCCTTGACTTTAACTTTAGTTACAGTGCAGAGCAAGGGGAGCTTCCTACTAGGAACTGGAAGCACAAGGTTTCTTATCGGAAAACTCAGTATCTTATCAGAACTATGCATGCAGTGACTAAAACCCCAGCAACAACAAAGCCTTTCAGGAATCTTCGAGGCCGCATAAACGGTGCTTTCATAATGGGCAAACAAGCCTTGTGCCATCAGTCTTCAATATGAAAGTTGATACGCAGCATTCACGCAGGACGAAAGCTTCCTGGCTCTAGGCAGTTTTCTGATACCGAAACGGGTGCTGAAGCCAGGTCTCTAGGAGTATTGGAAAGCTTACTACCGTTAAACTAAAGCAGAACAGCGTTGAAAGCCTCAGGGAACTGCTGCATGCCTCTCGTTTTGTAAGGATATTCAGGGCCTTACATAGAGGCTGGCGCTCCCTTGACTTTAACTTTAGTTACAGTGCAGAGCAAGGGGAGCTTCCTACTAGGAACTGGAAGCACAAGGTTTCTTATCGGAAAACTCAGTATCTTATCAGAACTATGCATGCAGTGACTAAAACCCCAGCAACAACAAAGCCTTTCAGGAATCTTCGAGGCCGCATAAACGGTGCTTTCATAATGGGCAAACAAGCCTTGTGCCATCAGTCTTCAATATGTAAGTTGATACGCAGCATTCACGCAGGACGAAAGCTTCCTGGCTCTAGGCAGTTTTCTGATACCGAAACGGGTGCTGAAGCAAGGTCTCTAGGAGTATTGGAAACCTTACTACCGTAAAACTAAAGCAGAGCAGCGTTGAAGTCCTCATGGAGATGCTGCATGCCTCCCGTTTTGTCAGGCTATTCAGGGCCTTACTTCGAGGCAAGTGCTCCCCTTGACTTTCACTTTAGTTATAGAGCAGAGCAGGGTGAGCTTCCAACTAGGAACTGGAAGCACAAGGTTTCTTTCGGGAAAACTCATTTTCCTCGCAGAAGCAGGCAGGCAGTGACTAAATCCCTGGCAACAACAATGCTTTTCAGGTATCTTCGAGGCCGCATGAACGGAGCTTTCCTAATGAGAAAACAAGCCTTGTGCCATCAGTCTCCAATTTCTAGGTTGACACGCAGCATACACGGAGGACCAGAGCTTCCTGGCTCTCTGCGGTGTTCTGTTACCGAAACGGGTGCTGAAGGAAGGTTCCTAGGAGTCTTGGAAAACTTACTACCGCTAAACTAAAGAAGAACAGCGATGAAGGCCTCATGGAACTGCTGCATGCCTCCCGCTTTGCAAGGATAATCAGGGCCTTACTTGGAGGATGGTGCTCACGTTAACTCTCACTTTTGGTATAGAGGAGTGCAGGTTGAGCTTCCAACTTGGAACTGGAAGCACAAAGTTTCTTTCCAGAAATCTCATTTTCTTCTCTGAGCCATGCCGGCAGTAACTCAAAGCACCGTAACAACAGTGCTTTTCTGGTAGCTTGGAGACTGCATGAGTGGAGCTTTCAAAATGGGAAAGCAAGATCTGTGTCTCAGTCTCACATTTCCTGATTGACACGCAGCATAAGGACATGTTAATGTTAACAAGTCAAAAGAGATTCACGATACACAGTGGGGCTTTCCCTGATTCAACTTTTTTCTACGACAGCTTATCTGCCTGCAGCAACGTGCCTAAACAAAGGATGCGTGAGGGAGACAGCTGCCTGTGCTTCCTCCAAAGACCTGCAGTGTTACACCAAGAACAGTGCTTAAATTGTACTTGGATGCAAGCCGACCACCTCCTTGAGGATGCGTGACTCTAAGTGCAAAAGGTGAAAAGGGATTCGAAGCAGAGTGTTTTTCTCAATAGAGTTCAGCTAGGGGAATGAGGTTACATCCATTGCATGGAGGACAGTCTAGGAGTGTGTTCCCGAATCCTGTGTAGAGCTGAGGTCATCTGGCTCTCCCAGGGAGGAGTGCAGTGTGTTGCCTTTCTCTAGCCAACAATGAGGTGTTCCAAAAGGCCTACGGGACAGAAGTTGCTTAGCTGGCCCTGAGCTTCTTGGCTGTACTCAGTATACTGGTACTGAAACGGTTTCTAAAGCAAGGTCCCTAGGAGTCTTGAAAAGCTTACTACGGTGAAACTAAAGCAGAACAGTGACGAAGGCCTCATGGAGCTGCTCCATGCCTACAGTTTGGCAAGGCAAATCAGGGCCTTCCTTCGAGGCTAGGGCTCACGTTGACTTTGACTTTAGGTATAGAGCAGAGCAGGGTGAGCTTCCAACTAGGAACTGGAAGCACAAGGTTTCTTATGGGATAACTCAATATCTTCTCAGAAACATGCCGGCAGTGACTACAACTCTGGCAACAGCAATGCTTTCCAGGTATATTCGAGGCCACATGAACGGAGCTTTCATTATGGGCAAACAGGCCTTGTGCCATCAGTCTCCAATTTCTAGGTTGACACGCAGCATACTCGCTGAACCAGGGCTTCCTGGCTCTAGGCAATTTTCTGATATCGAAACGGGTGCTGAAGCAGGGTCTTTAGGAGTCTTGGAAAGCTTACTACCGTTAAACTAAAGCAGAACAGCGTTGAAAGCCTCAGGGAACTGCTGCATGCCTCCCGTTTTGTAAGGATATTCAGGGCCTTACCTAGAGGCTGGCGCTCCCTTGACTTTAACTTTAGTTACAGTGCAGAGCAAGGGGAGCTTCCAACTAGGAACTGGAAGCACAAGGTTTCTTATGGGAAAACTCAATATCTTATCAGAACTATGCATGCTTTGACTAAAACCCCGGCAACAACAAAGCCTTTCAGGAATTTTCTAGGCCGCATAAACGGTGCTTTCATAATGGGCAAACAAGCCTTGTGCCATCAGTCTTCAATATGTAAGTTGATACGCAGCATTCACGCAGGACGAAAGCTTCCTGGCTCTAGGCAGTTTTCTGATACCGAAACGGGTGCTGAAGCCAGGTCTCTAGGAGTATTGGAAAGCTTACTACCGTTAAACTAAAGCAGAACAGCGTTGAAAGCCTCAGGGAACTGCTGCATGCCTCCCGTTTTGTAAGGATATTCAGGGCCTTACATAGAGGCTGGCGCTCCCTTGACTTTAACTTTAGTTACAGTGCAGAGCAAGGGGAGCTTCCTACTAGGAACTGGAAGCACAAGGTTTCTTATGGGAAAACTCAGTATCTTATCAGAACTATGCATGCAGTGACTAAAACCCCAGCAACAACAAAGCCTTTCAGGAATCTTCGAGGCCGCATAAACGGTGCTTTCATAATGGGCAAACAAGCCTTGTGCCATCAGTCTTCAATATGTAAGTTGATACGCAGCATTCACGCAGGACGAAAGCTTCCTGGCTCTAGGCAGTTTTCTGATACCGAAACGGGTGCTGAAGCAAGGTCTCTAGGAGTATTGGAAAGCTTACTACCTAAAAACTAAAGCAGAGCAGCGTTGAAGTCCTCATGGAGATGCTGCATGCCTCCCGTTTTGTAAGGCTATTCAGGACCTTACTTCGAGGCAAGTGTTCCCCTTGACTTTCACTTTACTTATAGAGCAGAGCAGGGTGAGCTTCCAACTAGGAACTGGAAGCACAAGGTTTCTTTCGGGAAAACTCATTTTCCTCGCAGAAGCAGGCAGGCAGTGACTAAATCCCTGGCAACAACAATACTTTTCAGGTATCTTCGAGGCCGCATGAACGGAGCTTTCCTAATGAGAAAACCAGCCTTGTGCCATCAGTCTCCAATTTCTAGGTTGACACGCAGCATACACGGAGGACCAGAGCTTCCTGGCTCTCTGCAGTTTTCTGTTACCGAAACGGGTGCTGAAGGAAGGTTCCTAGGAGTCTTGGAAAGCTTACTACCGCTAAACTAAAGAAGAACAGCGATGAAGGCCTCATGGAACTGCTGCATGCTTCCTGATTTGCAAGGATAATCAGGGCCTTACTTGGAGGTTGGTGCTCACGTTGACTCTCACTTTTGGTATAGAGGAGCGCAGGTTGAGCTTCCAACTTGGAACTGGAAGCACAAAGTTTCTTTCCAGAAAACTCATTTTCTTCTCTGAGCCATGCCGGCAGTAACTAAAAGCACCGTAAAAACAGTGCTTTTCTGGTAGCTTGGAGACTGCATGAGTGGAGCTTTCAAAACAGGAAAGCAAGATCTGTGTCTCAGTCTCACATTTCCACATTGACACGCAGCATAAGGACATGTTGATGTTAACAAGTCAAAAGAGATTCACGATACCCAGTGGGGCTTTCCCTGATTCAACTTTTTTCTACGACAGCTTATCTGCCTGCAGCAAAGTGCCTAAACAAAGGATGCGTGAGGGAGACAGGTGCCTGTGCTTCCTCCAAAGGCCTGCAGTGTTACACCAAGAACAGTGCTTAAATTGTACTTGGATGCAAGCCGACCAGCTCCTTCAGGATGCGTGACTCTAAGTGTAAAAGGTGAAAAGGGATTCGAAGCAGAGTGTTTTTCTCAATAGAGTTAAGCTAGGGGAATGAGGTTACATCCATTGCATGGAGGACAGTCTAGAAGTGTGATCCTGAATCCTGTGTAGAGCTGAAGTCATCTGGCTCTCCCAAGGAGGAGTGCAGTGTGTTGCCTTTCTCTAGCCAAAACTGAGGTGTTCCAAAAGGCCTACGGGGCAGAAGTTGCTTAGCTGGCCATGAGCTTCTTGGCTCTACTCAGTATACTGGTACTGAAACGGTTTCTAAAGCAAGGTCCCTAGGAATCTGGAAAAGCTTACTACGGTGAAACTAAAGCTGGTCAGTGAAGAAGGCCTCATGGAGCTGCTCCATGCCTCCCGTTTGGCAAGGGAAATCAGGGCCTTCCTTCGAGGCTAGGGCTCACGTTGACTTTGACTTTAGGTATAGAGCAGAGCAGGGTGAGCTTCCAACTAGGAACTGGAAGCACAATTTTCTTACGGGATAACTCAATATCTTCTCAGAAACATGCCGGCAGTGACTACAACTCTGGCAACAGCAATGCTTTTCAGGTATATTCGTGGCCACATGAACGGAGCTTTCATAATGGGCAAACAGGCCTTGTGCCCCAGTCTCCAATTTCTAGGTTGACACGCAGCATACTCCCTGAACCAGGGCTTCCTGGCTCTAGGCAATTTTCTGATATCGAAACAGGTGCTGAAGCAGGGTCTTTAGGAGTCTTGGAAAGCTTATTACCGTTAAACTAAAGCAGAACAGCGTTGAAAGCCTCAGGAAACTGCTGCTTGCCTCCCGTTTTGTAAGGCTATTCAGGGCCTTACATAGAGGCTGGCGCTCCCTTGACTTTAACTTTAGTTACCGTGCAGAGCAAGGGGAGCTTCCAACTAGGAACTGGAAGCACAAGGTTTCATATGGGAAAACTCAATATCTTATCAGAACTATGCATGCAGTGACTAAAACCCCGGCAACAACAAAGCCTTTCAGGAATCTTCGAGGCCGCATAAACGGTGCTTTCATAATGGGCAAACAAGCCTTGTGCCATCAGTCTTCAATATGTAAGTTGATACGCAGCATTCACGCAGGAAGAAAGCTTCCTGGCTCTAGGCAGTTTTCTGATACCGAAAAGGGTGCTGAAGCCAGCTCTCTAGGAGTATTGGAAACCTTACTACCGTAAAACTAAAGCAGAGCAGCGTTGAAGTCCTCATGGAGATGCTGCATGCCTCCCGTTTTGTAAGGCTATTCAGGGCCTTACTTCGAGGCAAGTGCTCCCCTTGACTTTCACTTTAGTTATAGAGCAGAGCAGGGTGAGCTTCCAACTAGGAACTGGAAGCACAAGGTTTCTTTCGGGAAAACTCATTTTCCTCGCAGAAGCAGGCAGGCAGTGACTAAATCCCTGGCAACAACAATGCTTTTCAGGTATCTTCGAGGCCGCATGAACGGAGCTTTCCTAATGAGAAAACAAGCCTTGTGCCATCAGTCTCCAATTTCTAGGTTGACACGCAGCATACACGGAGGACCAGAGCTTCCTGGCTCTCTGCGGTGTTCTGTTACCGAAACGGGTGCTGAAGGAAGGTTCCTAGGAGTCTTGGAAAGCTTACTACCGCTAAACTAAAGAAGAACAGCGATGAAGGCCTCATGGAACTGCTGCATGCCTCCCGCTTTGCAAGGATAATCAGGGCCTTACTTGGAGGATGGTGCTCATGTTGACTCTCACTTTTGGTATAGAGGAGCGCAGGTTGAGCTTCCAACTTGGAACTGGAAGCACAAAGTTTCTTTCCAGAAAACTCATTTTCTTCTCTGAGCCATGCCGGCAGTAACTCAAAGCACCGTAACAACAGTGCTTTTCTGGTAGCTTGGAGACTGCATGAGTGGAGCTTTCAAAATGGGAAAGCAAGATCTGTGTCTCAGTCTCACATTTCCTGATTGACACGCAGCATAAGGACATGTTAATGTTAACAAGTCAAAAGAGATTCACGATACACAGTGGGGCTTTCCCTGATTCAACTTTTTTCTACGACAGCTTATCTGCCTGCAGCAACGTGCCTAAACAAAGGATGCGTGAGGGAGACAGGTGCCTGTGCTTCTTCCAAAGACCTGCAGTGTTACACCAAGAACAGTGCTTAAATTGTACTTGGATGCAAGCCGACCACCTCCTTGAGGATGCGTGACTCTAAGTGCAAAAGGTGAAAAGGGATTCGAAGCAGAGTGTTTTTCTCAATAGAGTTCAGCTAGGGGAATGAGGTTACATCCATTGCATGGAGGACAGTCTAGGAGTGTGTTCCTGAATCCTTTGTAGAGCTGAGGTCATCTGGCTCTCCCAGGGAGGAGTGCAGTGTGTTGCCTTTCTCTAGCCAACAATGAGGTGTTCCAAAAGGCCTACGGGGCAGAAGTTGCTTAGCTGGCCCTGAGCTTCTTGGCTGTACTCAGTATACTGGTACTGAAACGGTTTCTAAAGCAAGGTCCCTAGGAGTCTTGAAAAGCTTACTACGGTGAAACTAAAGCAGAACAGTGAAGAAGGCCTCATGGAGCTGCTCCATGCCTCCAGTTTGGCAAGGCAAATCAGGGCCTTCCTTCGAGGCTAGGGCTCACGTTGACTTTGACTTTAGGTATAGAGCAGAGCAGGGTGAGCTTCCAACTAGGAACTGGAAGCACAAGGTTTCTTATGGGATAACTCAATATCTTCTCAGAAACATGCCGGCAGTGACTACAACTCTGGCAACAGCAATGCTTTCCAGGTATATTCGAGGCCACATGAACGGAGCTTTCATAATGGGCAAACAGGCCTTGTGCCATCAGTCTCCAATTTCTAGGTTGACACGCAGCATACTCGCTGAACCAGGGCTTCCTGGCTCTAGGCAATTTTCTGATATCGAAACGGGTGCTGAAGCAGGGTCTTTAGGAGTCTTGGAAAGCTTACTACCGTTAAACTAAAGCAGAACAGCGTTGAAAGCCTCAGGGAACTGCTGCATGCCTCCCGTTTTGTAAGGATATTCAGGGCCTTACCTGGAGGCTGGCGCTCCCTTGACTTTAACATTAGTTACAGTGCAGAGCAAGGGGAGCTTCCAACTAGGAACTGGAAGCACAAGGTTTCTTATGGGAAAACTCAATATCTTATCAGAACTATGCATGCTTTGACTAAAACCCCGGCAACAACAAAGCCTTTCAGGAATTTTCTAGGCCGCATAAACAGTGCTTTCATAATGGGCAAACAAGCCTTGTGCCATCAGTCTTCAATATGTTAGTTTATACGCAGCATTCACGCAGGACGAAAGCTTCCTGGCTCTAGGCAGTTTTCTGATACCGAAACGGGTGCTGAAGCCAGGTCTCTAGGAGTATTGGAAAGCTTACTACCGTTAAACTAAAGCAGAACAGCGTTGAAAGCCTCAGGGAACTGCTGCATGCCTCTCGTTTTGTAAGGATATTCAGGGCCTTACCTAGAGGCTGGCGCTCCCTTGACTTTAACTTTAGTTACAGTGCAGAGCAAGGAGAGCTTCCAACTAGGAACTGGAAGCACAAGGTTTCTTATGGGAAAACTCAGTATCTTATCAGAACTATGCATGCAGTGACTAAAACCCCAGCAACAACAAAGCCTTTCAGGAATCTTCGAGGCCGCATAAACGGTGCTTTCATAATGGGCAAACAAGCCTTGTGCCATCAGTCTTCAATATGTAAGTTGATACGCAGCATTCACGCAGGACGAAAGCTTCCTGGCTCTAGGCAGTTTTCTGATACCAAAACGGGTGCTGAAGCAAGGTCTCTAGGAGTATTGGAAACCTTACTACCGTAAAACTAAAGCAGAGCAGCGTTGAAGTCCTCATGGAGATGCTGCATGCCTCCCGTTTTGTAAGGCTATTCAGGGCCTTACTTCGAGGCAAGTGCTCCCCTTGACTTTCACTTTAGTTATAGAGCAGAGCAGGGTGAGCTTCCAACTAGGAACTGGAAGCACAAGGTTTCTTTCGGGAAAACTCATTTTCCTCGCAGAAGCAGGCAGGCAGTGACTAAATCCCTGGCAACAACAATGCTTTTCAGGTATCTTCGAGGCCGCATGAACGGAGCTTTCCTAATGAGAAAACAAGCCTTGTGCCATCAGTCTCCAATTTCTAGGTTGACACGCAGCATACACGGAGGACCAGAGCTTCCTGGCTCTCTGCGGTGTTCTGTTACCGAAACGGGTGCTGAAGGAAGGTTCCTAGGAGTCTTGGAAAGCTTACTACCGCTAAACTAAAGAAGAACAGCGATGAAGGCCTCATGGAACTGCTGCATGCCTCCCGCTTTGCAAGGATAATCAGGGCCTTACTTGGAGGATGGTGCTCACGTTAACTCTCACTTTTGGTATAGAGGAGCGCAGGTTGAGCTTCCAACTTGGAACTGGAAGCACAAAGTTTCTTTCCAGAAATCTCATTTTCTTCTCTGAGCCATGCCGGCAGTAACTCAAAGCACCGTAACAACAGTGCTTTTCTGGTAGCTTCGAGACTGCATGAGTGGAGCTTTCAAAACACGAAAGCAAGATCTGTGTCTCAGTCTCACATTTCCACATTGACACGCAGCATAAGGACATGTTGATGTTAACAAGTCAAAAGAGATTCACGATACCCAGTGGGGCTTTCCCTGATTCAACTTTTTTCTACGACAGCTTATCTGCCTGCAGCAAAGTGCCTAAACAAAGGATGCGTGAGGGAGACAGGTGCCTGTGCTTCTTCCAAAGACCTGCAGTGTTACACCAAGAACAGTGCTTAAATTGTACTTGGATGCAAGCCGACCACCTCCTTGAGGATGCGTGACTCTAAGTGCAAAAGGTGAAAAGGGATTCGAAGCAGAGTGTTTTTCTCAATAGAGTTCAGCTAGGGGAATGAGGTTACATCCATTGCATGGAGGACAGTCTAGGAGTGTGTTCCTGAATCCTTTGTAGAGCTGAGGTCATCTGGCTCTCCCAGGGAGGAGTGCAGTGTGTTGCCTTTCTCTAGCCAACAATGAGGTGTTCCAAAAGGCCTACGGGGCAGAAGTTGCTTAGCTGGCCCTGAGCTTCTTGGCTGTACTCAGTATACTGGTACTGAAACGGTTTCTAAAGCAAGGTCCCTAGGAGTCTTGAAAAGCTTACTACGGTGAAACTAAAGCAGAACAGTGAAGAAGGCCTCATGGAGCTGCTCCATGCCTCCAGTTTGGCAAGGCAAATCAGGGCCTTCCTTCGAGGCTAGGGCTCACGTTGACTTTGACTTTAGGTATAGAGCAGAGCAGGGTGAGCTTCCAACTAGGAACTGGAAGCACAAGGTTTCTTATGGGATAACTCAATATCTTCTCAGAAACATGCCGGCAGTGACTACAACTCTGGCAACAGCAATGCTTTCCAGGTATATTCGAGGCCACATGAACGGAGCTTTCATAATGGGCAAACAGGCCTTGTGCCATCAGTCTCCAATTTCTAGGTTGACACGCAGCATACTCGCTGAACCAGGGCTTCCTGGCTCTAGGCAATTTTCTGATATCGAAACGGGTGCTGAAGCAGGGTCTTTAGGAGTCTTGGAAAGCTTACTACCGTTAAACTAAAGCAGAACAGCGTTGAAAGCCTCAGGGAACTGCTGCATGCCTCCCGTTTTGTAAGGATATTCAGGGCCTTACCTGGAGGCTGGCGCTCCCTTGACTTTAACATTAGTTACAGTGCAGAGCAAGGGGAGCTTCCAACTAGGAACTGGAAGCACAAGGTTTCTTATGGGAAAACTCAATATCTTATCAGAACTATGCATGCTTTGACTAAAACCCCGGCAACAACAAAGCCTTTCAGGAATTTTCTAGGCCGCATAAACAGTGCTTTCATAATGGGCAAACAAGCCTTGTGCCATCAGTCTTCAATATGTTAGTTTATACGCAGCATTCACGCAGGACGAAAGCTTCCTGGCTCTAGGCAGTTTTCTGATACCGAAACGGGTGCTGAAGCCAGGTCTCTAGGAGTATTGGAAAGCTTACTACCGTTAAACTAAAGCAGAACAGCGTTGAAAGCCTCAGGGAACTGCTGCATGCCTCTCGTTTTGTAAGGATATTCAGGGCCTTACCTAGAGGCTGGCGCTCCCTTGACTTTAACTTTAGTTACAGTGCAGAGCAAGGAGAGCTTCCAACTAGGAACTGGAAGCACAAGGTTTCTTATGGGAAAACTCAGTATCTTATCAGAACTATGCATGCAGTGACTAAAACCCCAGCAACAACAAAGCCTTTCAGGAATCTTCGAGGCCGCATAAACGGTGCTTTCATAATGGGCAAACAAGCCTTGTGCCATCAGTCTTCAATATGTAAGTTGATACGCAGCATTCACGCAGGACGAAAGCTTCCTGGCTCTAGGCAGTTTTCTGATACCGAAACGGGTGCTGAAGCAAGGTCTCTAGGAGTATTGGAAACCTTACTACCGTAAAACTAAAGCAGAGCAGCGTTGAAGATCTCATGGAGATGCTGCATGCCTCCCGTTTTGTAAGGCTATTCAGGGCCTTACTTCGAGGCAAGTGCTCCCCTTGACTTTCACTTTAGTTATAGAGCAGAGCAGGGTGAGCTTCCAACTAGGAACTGGAAGCACAAGGTTTCTTTCGGGAAAACTCATTTTCCTCGCAGAAGCAGGCAGGCAGTGACTAAATCCCTGGCAACAACAATGCTTTTCAGGTATCTTCGAGGCCGCATGAACGGAGCTTTCCTAATGAGAAAACAAGCCTTGTGCCATCAGTCTCCAATTTCTAGGTTGACACGCAGCATACACGGAGGACCAGAGCTTCCTGGCTCTCTGCGGTGTTCTGTTACCGAAACGGGTGCTGAAGGAAGGTTCCTAGGAGTCTTGGAAAGCTTACTACCGCTAAACTAAAGAAGAACAGCGATGAAGGCCTCATGGAACTGCTGCATGCCTCCCGCTTTGCAAGGATAATCAGGGCCTTACTTGGAGGATGGTGCTCACGTTAACTCTCACTTTTGGTATAGAGGAGCGCAGGTTGAGCTTCCAACTTGGAACTGGAAGCACAAAGTTTCTTTCCAGAAATCTCATTTTCTTCTCTGAGCCATGCCGGCAGTAACTCAAAGCACCGTAACAACAGTGCTTTTCTGGTAGCTTGGAGACTGCATGAGTGGAGCTTTCAAAATGGGAAAGCAAGATCTGTGTCTCAGTCTCACATTTCCTGATTGACACGCAGCATAAGGACATGTTAATGTTAACAAGTCAAAAGAGATTCACGATACACAGTGGGGCTTTCCCTGATTCAACTTTTTTCTACGACAGCTTATCTGCCTGCAGCAACGTGCCTAAACAAAGGATGCGTGAGGGAGACAGCTGCCTGTGCTTCCTCCAAAGACCTGCAGTGTTACACCAAGAACAGTGCTTAAATTGTACTTGGATGCAAGCCGACCACCTCCTTGAGGATGCGTGACTCTAAGTGCAAAAGGTGAAAAGGGATTCGAAGCAGAGTGTTTTTCTCAATAGAGTTCAGCTAGGGGAATGAGGTTACATCCATTGCATGGAGGACAGTCTAGGAGTGTGTTCCCGAATCCTGTGTAGAGCTGAGGTCATCTGGCTCTCCCAGGGAGGAGTGCAGTGTGTTGCCTTTCTCTAGCCAACAATGAGGTGTTCCAAAAGGCCTACGGGACAGAAGTTGCTTAGCTGGCCCTGAGCTTCTTGGCTGTACTCAGTATACTGGTACTGAAACGGTTTCTAAAGCAAGGTCCCTAGGAGTCTTGAAAAGCTTACTACGGTGAAACTAAAGCAGAACAGTGACGAAGGCCTCATGGAGCTGCTCCATGCCTACAGTTTGGCAAGGCAAATCAGGGCCTTCCTTCGAGGCTAGGGCTCACGTTGACTTTGACTTTAGGTATAGAGCAGAGCAGGGTGAGCTTCCAACTAGGAACTGGAAGCACAAGGTTTCTTATGGGATAACTCAATATCTTCTCAGAAACATGCCGGCAGTGACTACAACTCTGGCAACAGCAATGCTTTCCAGGTATATTCGAGGCCACATGAACGGAGCTTTCATTATGGGCAAACAGGCCTTGTGCCATCAGTCTCCAATTTCTAGGTTGACACGCAGCATACTCGCTGAACCAGGGCTTCCTGGCTCTAGGCAATTTTCTGATATCGAAACGGGTGCTGAAGCAGGGTCTTTAGGAGTCTTGGAAAGCTTACTACCGTTAAACTAAAGCAGAACAGCGTTGAAAGCCTCAGGGAACTGCTGCATGCCTCCCGTTTTGTAAGGATATTCAGGGCCTTACCTAGAGGCTGGCGCTCCCTTGACTTTAACTTTAGTTACAGTGCAGAGCAAGGGGAGCTTCCAACTAGGAACTGGAAGCACAAGGTTTCTTATGGGAAAACTCAATATCTTATCAGAACTATGCATGCTTTGACTAAAACCCCGGCAACAACAAAGCCTTTCAGGAATTTTCTAGGCCGCATAAACGGTGCTTTCATAATGGGCAAACAAGCCTTGTGCCATCAGTCTTCAATATGTAAGTTGATACGCAGCATTCACGCAGGACGAAAGCTTCCTGGCTCTAGGCAGTTTTCTGATACCGAAACGGGTGCTGAAGCCAGGTCTCTAGGAGTATTGGAAAGCTTACTACCGTTAAACTAAAGCAGAACAGCGTTGAAAGCCTCAGGGAACTGCTGCATGCCTCCCGTTTTGTAAGGATATTCAGGGCCTTACATAGAGGCTGGCGCTCCCTTGACTTTAACTTTAGTTACAGTGCAGAGCAAGGGGAGCTTCCTACTAGGAACTGGAAGCACAAGGTTTCTTATGGGAAAACTCAGTATCTTATCAGAACTATGCATGCAGTGACTAAAACCCCAGCAACAACAAAGCCTTTCAGGAATCTTCGAGGCCGCATAAACGGTGCTTTCATAATGGGCAAACAAGCCTTGTGCCATCAGTCTTCAATATGTAAGTTGATACGCAGCATTCACGCAGGACAAAAGCTTCCTGGCTCTAGGCAGTTTTCTGATACCGAAACGGGTGCTGAAGCAAGGTCTCTAGGAGTATTGGAAAGCTTACTACCTAAAAACTAAAGCAGAGCAGCGTTGAAGTCCTCATGGAGATGCTGCATGCCTCCCGTTTTGTAAGGCTATTCAGGACCTTACTTCGAGGCAAGTGTTCCCCTTGACTTTCACTTTACTTATAGAGCAGAGCAGGGTGAGCTTCCAACTAGGAACTGGAAGCACAAGGTTTCTTTCGGGAAAACTCATTTTCCTCGCAGAAGCAGGCAGGCAGTGACTAAATCCCTGGCAACAACAATACTTTTCAGGTATCTTCGAGGCCGCATGAACGGAGCTTTCCTAATGAGAAAACAAGCCTTGTGCCATCAGTCTCCAATTTCTAGGTTGACACGCAGCATACACGGAGGACCAGAGCTTCCTGGCTCTCTGCAGTTTTCTGTTACCGAAACGGGTGCTGAAGGAAGGTTCCTAGGAGTCTTGGAAAGCTTACTACCGCTAAACTAAAGAAGAACAGCGATGAAGGCCTCATGGAACTGCTGCATGCTTCCTGATTTGCAAGGATAATCAGGGCCTTACTTGGAGGTTGGTGCTCACGTTGACTCTCACTTTTGGTATAGAGGAGCGCAGGTTGAGCTTCCAACTTGGAACTGGAAGCACAAAGTTTCTTTCCAGAAAACTCATTTTCTTCTCTGAGCCATGCCGGCAGTAACTAAAAGCACCGTAAAAACAGTGCTTTTCTGGTAGCTTGGAGACTGCATGAGTGGAGCTTTCAAAACAGGAAAGCAAGATCTGTGTCTCAGTCTCACATTTCCACATTGACACGCAGCATAAGGACATGTTGATGTTAACAAGTCAAAAGAGATTCACGATACCCAGTGGGGCTTTCCCTGATTCAACTTTTTTCTACGACAGCTTATCTGCCTGCAGCAAAGTGCCTAAACAAAGGATGCGTGAGGGAGACAGGTGCCTGTGCTTCCTCCAAAGGCCTGCAGTGTTACACCAAGAACAGTGCTTAAATTGTACTTGGATGCAAGCCGACCAGCTCCTTCAGGATGCGTGACTCTAAGTGTAAAAGGTGAAAAGGGATTCGAAGCAGAGTGTTTTTCTCAATAGAGTTAAGCTAGGGGAATGAGGTTACATCCATTGCATGGAGGACAGTCTAGAAGTGTGATCCTGAATCCTGTGTAGAGCTGAAGTCATCTGGCTCTCCCAAGGAGGAGTGCAGTGTGTTGCCTTTCTCTAGCCAAAACTGAGGTGTTCCAAAAGGCCTACGGGGCAGAAGTTGCTTAGCTGGCCATGAGCTTCTTGGCTCTACTCAGTATACTGGTACTGAAACGGTTTCTAAAGCAAGGTCCCTAGGAATCTGGAAAAGCTTACTACGGTGAAACTAAAGCTGGTCAGTGAAGAAGGCCTCATGGAGCTGCTCCATGCCTCCCGTTTGGCAAGGGAAATCAGGGCCTTCCTTCGAGGCTAGGGCTCACGTTGACTTTGACTTTAGGTATAGAGCAGAGCAGGGTGAGCTTCCAACTAGGAACTGGAAGCACAATTTTCTTACGGGATAACTCAATATCTTCTCAGAAACATGCCGGCAGTGACTACAACTCTGGCAACAGCAATGCTTTTCAGGTATATTCGTGGCCACATGAACGGAGCTTTCATAATGGGCAAACAGGCCTTGTGCCCCAGTCTCCAATTTCTAGGTTGACACGCAGCATACTCCCTGAACCAGGGCTTCCTGGCTCTAGGCAATTTTCTGATATCGAAACAGGTGCTGAAGCAGGGTCTTTAGGAGTCTTGGAAAGCTTATTACCTTTAAACTAAAGCAGAACAGCGTTGAAAGCCTCAGGGAACTGCTGCATGCCTCCCGTTTTGTAAGGATATTCAGGGCCTTACATAGAGGCTGGCGCTCCCTTGACTTTAACTTTAGTTACAGTGCATAGCAAGGGGAGCTTCCTACTAGGAACTGGAAGCACAAGGTTTCTTATGGGAAAACTCAGTATCTTATCAGAACTATGCATGCAGTGACTAAAACCCCAGCAACAACAAAGCCTTTCAGGAATCTTCGAGGCCGCATAAACGGTGCTTTCATAATGGGCAAACAAGCCTTGTGCCATCAGTCTTCAATATGTAAGTTGATACGCAGCATTCACGCAGGACAAAAGCTTCCTGGCTCTAGGCAGTTTTCTGATACCGAAACGGGTGCTGAAGCAAGGTCTCTAGGAGTATTGGAAAGCTTACTACCTAAAAACTAAAGCAGAGCAGCGTTGAAGTCCTCATGGAGATGCTGCATGCCTCCCGTTTTGTAAGGCTATTCAGGGCCTTACTTCGAGGCAAGTGCTCCCCTTGACTTTCACTTTAGTTATAGAGCAGAGCAGGGTGAGCTTCCAACTAGGAACTGGAAGCACAAGGTTTCTTTCGGGAAAACTCATTTTCCTCGCAGAAGCAGGCAGGCAGTGACTAAATCCCTGGCAACAACAATGCTTTTCAGGTATCTTCGAGGCCGCATGAACGGAGCTTTCCTAATGAGAAAACAAGCCTTGTGCCATCAGTCTCCAATTTCTAGGTTGACACGCAGCATACACGGAGGACCAGAGCTTCCTGGCTCTCTGCGGTGTTCTGTTACCGAAACGGGTGCTGAAGGAAGGTTCCTAGGAGTCTTGGAAAGCTTACTACCGCTAAACTAAAGAAGAACAGCGATGAAGGCCTCATGGAACTGCTGCATGCCTCCCGCTTTGCAAGGATAATCAGGGCCTTACTTGGAGGATGGTGCTCACGTTGACTCTCACTTTTGGTATAGAGGAGCGCAGGTTGAGCTTCCAACTTGGAACTGGAAGCACAAAGTTTCTTTCCAGAAAACTCATTTTCTTCTCTGAGCCATGCCGGCAGTAACTCAAAGCACCGTAACAACAGTGCTTTTCTGGTACCTTGGAGACTGCACGAGTGGAGCTTTCAAAATGGGAAAGCAAGATCTCTGTCTCAGTCTCACATTTCCTGATTGACACGCAGCATAAGGACATGTTAATGTTAACAAGTCAAAAGAGATTCACGATACACAGTGGGGCTTTTCCTGATTCAACTTTTTTCTACGACAGCTTATCTGCCTGCAGCCACGTGCCTAAACAAAGGATGCGTGAGGGAGACAGGTGCCTGTGCTTCTTCCAAAGACCTGCAGTGTTACACCAAGAACAGTGCTTAAATTGTACTTGGATGCAAGCCGACCACCTCCTTGAGGATGTGTGACTCTAAGTGCAAAAGGTGAAAAGGGATTCGAAGCAGAGTGTTTTTCTCAATAGAGTTCAGCTAGGGGAATGAGGTTACATCCATTGCATGGAGGACAGTCTAGGAGTGTGTTCCTGAATCCTGTGTAGAGCTGAGGTCATCTGGCTCTCCCAGGGAGGAGTGCAGTGTGTTGCCTTTCTCTAGCCAACAATGAGGTGTTCCAAAAGGCCTACGGGGCAGAAGTTGCTTAGCTGGCCCTGAGCTTCTTGGCTGTACTCAGTATACTGGTACTGAAACGGTTTCTAAAGCAAGGTCCCTAGGAGTCTTGAAAAGCTTACTACGGTGAAACTAAAGCAGAACAGTGAAGAAGGCCTCATGGAGCTGCTCCATGCCTCCAGTTTGGCAAGGCAAATCAGGGCCTTCCTTCGAGGCTAGGGCTCACGTTGACTTTGACTTTAGGTATAGAGCAGAGCAGGGTGAGCTTCCAACTAGGAACTGGAAGCACAAGGTTTCTTATGGGATAACTCAATATCTTCTCAGAAACATGCCGGCAGTGACTACAACTCTGGCAACAGCAATGCTTTCCAGGTATATTCGAGGCCACATGAACGGAGCTTTCATAATGGGCAAACAGGCCTTGTGCCATCAGTCTCCAATTTCTAGGTTGACAAGCAGCATACTCGCTGAACCAGGGCTTCCTGGCTCTAGGCAATTTTCTGATATCGAAACGGGTGCTGAAGCAGGGTCTTTAGGAGTCTTGGAAAGCTTACTACCTTTAAACTAAAGCAGAACAGCGTTGAAAGCCTCAGGGAACTGCTGCATGCCTCCCGTTTTGTAAGGATATTCAGGGCCTTACATAGAGGCTGACGCTCCCTTGACTTTAACTTTAGTTACAGTGCAGAGCAAGGGGAGCTTCCAACTAGGAACTGGAAGCACAAGGTTTCTTATGGGAAAACTCAATATCTTATCAGAACTATGCATGATTTGACTAAAACCCCGGCAACAACAAAGCCTTTCAGGAATTTTCTAGGCCACATAAACGGTGCTTTCATAATGGGCATACAAGCCTTGTGCCATCAGTCTTCAATATGTAAGTTGATACGCAGCATTCACGCAGGACGAAAGCTTCCTGGCTCTAGGCAGTTTTCTGATACCGAAACGGGTGCTGAAGCAAGGTCTCTAGGAGTATTGGAAAGCTTACTACCGTAAAACTAAAGCAGAGCAGCGTTGAAGTCCTCATGGAGATGCTGCATGCCTCCCGTTTTGTAAGGCTATTCAGGGCCTTACTTCGAGGCAAGTGCTCCCCTTGACTTTCACTTTAGTTATAGAGCAGAGCAGGGTGAGCTTCCAACTAGGAACTGGAAGCACAAGGTTTCTTTCGGGAAAACTCATTTTCCTCGCAGAAGCAGGCAGGCAGTGACTAAATCCCTGGCAACAACAATGCTTTTCAGGTATCTTCGAGGCCGCATGAACGGAGCTTTCCTAATGAGAAAACAAGCCTTGTGCCATCAGTCTCCAATTTCTAGGTTGACACGCAGCATACACGGAGGACCAGAGCTTCCTGGCTCTCTGCGGTGTTCTGTTACCGAAACGGGTGCTGAAGGAAGGTTCCTAGGAGTCTTGGAAAGCTTACTACCGCTAAACTAAAGAAGAACAGCGATGAAGGCCTCATGGAACTGCTGCATGCCTCCCGCTTTGCAAGGATAATCAGGGCCTTACTTGGAGGATGGTGCTCACGTTGACTCTCACTTTTGGTATAGAGGAGCGCAGGTTGAGCTTCCAACTTGGAACTGGAAGCACAAAGTTTCTTTCCAGAAAACTCATTTTCTTCTCTGAGCCATGCCGGCAGTAACTCAAAGCACCGTAACAACAGTGCTTTTCTGGTACCTTGGAGACTGCACGAGTGGAGCTTTCAAAATGGGAAAGCAAGATCTCTGTCTCAGTCTCACATTTCCTGATTGACACGCAGCATAAGGAGATGTTAATGTTAACAAGTCAAAAGAGATTCACGATACACAGTGGGGCTTTTCCTGATTCAACTTTTTTCTACGACAGCTTATCTGCCTGCAGCCACGTGCCTAAACAAAGGATGCGTGAGGGAGACAGGTGCCTGTGCTTCTTCCAAAGACCTGCAGTGTTACACCAAGAACAGTGCTTAAATTGTACTTGGATGCAAGCCGACCACCTCCTTGAGGATGCGTGACTCTAAGTGCAAAAGGTGAAAAGGGATTCGAAGCAGAGTGTTTTTCTCAATAGAGTTCAGCTAGGGGAATGAGGTTACATCCATTGCATGGAGGACAGTCTAGGAGTGTGTTCCTGAATCCTGTGTAGAGCTGAGGTCATCTGGCTCTCCCAGGGAGGAGTGCAGTGTGTTGCCTTTCTCTAGCCAACAATGAGGTGTTCCAAAAGGCCTACGGGGCAGAAGTTGCTTAGCTGGCCCTGAGCTTCTTGGCTGTACTCAGTATACTGGTACTGAAACGGTTTCTAAAGTAAGGTCCCTAGGAGTCTTGAAAAGCTTACTACGGTGAAACTAAAGCAGAACAGTGAAGAAGGCCTCATGGAGCTGCTCCATGCCTCCAGTTTGGCAAGGCAAATCAGGGCCTTCCTTCGAGGCTAGGGCTCACGTTGACTTTGACTTTAGGTATAGAGCAGAGCAGGGTGAGCTTCCAACTAGGAACTGGAAGCACAAGGTTTCTTATGGGATAACTCAATATCTTCTCAGAAACATGCCGGCAGTGACTACAACTCTGGCAACAGCAATGCTTTCCAGGTATATTCGAGGCCACATGAACGGAGCTTTCATAATGGGCAAACAGGCCTTGTGCCATCAGTCTCCAATTTCTAGGTTGACACGCAGCATACTCGCTGAACCAGGGCTTCCTGGCTCTAGGCAATTTTCTGATATCGAAACGGGTGCTGAAGCAGGGTGTTTAGGAGTCTTGGAAAGCTTACTACCGTTAAACTAAAGCAGAACAGCGTTGAAAGCCTCAGGGAACTGCTGCATGCCTCCCGTTTTGTAAGGATATTCAGGGCCTTACATAGAGGCTGGCGCTCCCTTGACTTTAACTTTAGTTACAGTGCAGAGCAAGGGGAGCTTCCAACTAGGAACTGGAAGCACAAGGTGTCTTATGGGAAAACTCAATATCTTATCAGAACTATGCATGCTTTGACTAAAACCCCGGCAACAACAAAGCCTTTCAGGAATTTTCTAGGCCGCATAAACGGTGCTTTCATAATGGGCAAACAAGCCTTGTGCCATCAGTCTTCAATATGTAAGTTGATACGCAGCATTCACGCAGGACGAAAGCTTCCTGGCTCTAGGCAGTTTTCTGATACCGAAACGGGTGCTGAAGCCAGGTCTCTAGGAGTATTGGAAAGCTTACTACCGTTAAACTAAAGCAGAACAGCGTTGAAAGCCTCAGGGAACTGCTGCATGCCTCCCGTTTTGTAAGGATATTCAGGGCCTTACATAGAGGCTGGCGCTCCCTTGACTTTAACTTTAGTTACAGTGCAGAGCAAGGGGAGCTTCCTACTAGGAACTGGAAGCACAAGGTTTCTTATGGGAAAACTCAGTATCTTATCAGAACTATGCATGCAGTGACTAAAACCCCAGCAACAACAAAGCCTTTCAGGAATCTTCGAGGCCGCATAAACGGTGCTTTCATAATGGGCAAACAAGCCTTGTGCCATCAGTCTTCAATATGTAAGTTGATACGCAGCATTCACGCAGGACAAAAGCTTCCTGGCTCTAGGCAGTTTTCTGATACCGAAACGGGTGCTGAAGCAAGGTCTCTAGGAGTATTGGAAAGCTTACTACCTAAAAACTAAAGCAGAGCAGCGTTGAAGTCCTCATGGAGATGCTGCATGCCTCCCGTTTTGTAAGGCTATTCAGGGCCTTACTTCGAGGCAAGTGCTCCCCTTGACTTTCACTTTAGTTATAGAGCAGAGCAGGGTGAGCTTCCAACTAGGAACTGGAAGCACAAGGTTTCTTTCGGGAAAACTCATTTTCCTCGCAGAAGCAGGCAGGCAGTGACTAAATCCCTGGCAACAACAATGCTTTTCAGGTATCTTCGAGGCCGCATGAACGGAGCTTTCCTAATGAGAAAACAAGCCTTGTGCCATCAGTCTCCAATTTCTAGGTTGACACGCAGCATACACGGAGGACCAGAGCTTCCTGGCTCTCTGCGGTGTTCTGTTACCGAAACGGGTGCTGAAGGAAGGTTCCTAGGAGTCTTGGAAAGCTTACTACCGCTAAACTAAAGAAGAACAGCGATGAAGGCCTCATGGAACTGCTGCATGCCTCCCGCTTTGCAAGGATAATCAGGGCCTTACTTGGAGGATGGTGCTCACGTTGACTCTCACTTTTGGTATAGAGGAGCGCAGGTTGAGCTTCCAACTTGGAACTAGAAGCACAAAGTTTCTTTCCAGAAAACTCATTTTCTTCTCTGAGCCATGCCGGCAGTAACTCAAAGCACCGTAACAACAGTGCTTTTCTGGTACCTTGGAGACTGCACGAGTGGAGCTTTCAAAATGGGAAAGCAAGATCTCTGTCTCAGTCTCACATTTCCTGATTGACACGCAGCATAAGGAGATGTTAATGTTAACAAGTCAAAAGAGATTCACGATACACAGTGGGGCTTTTCCTGATTCAACTTTTTTCTACGACAGCTTATCTGCCTGCAGCCACGTGCCTAAACAAAGGATGCGTGAGGGAGACAGGTGCCTGTGCTTCTTCCAAAGACCTGCAGTGTTACACCAAGAACAGTGCTTAAATTGTACTTGGATGCAAGCCGACCACCTCCTTGAGGATGCGTGACTCTAAGTGCAAAAGGTGAAAAGGGATTCGAAGCAGAGTGTTTTTCTCAATAGAGTTCAGCTAGGGGAATGAGGTTACATCCATTGCATGGAGGACAGTCTAGGAGTGTGTTCCTGAATCCTGTGTAGAGCTGAGGTCATCTGGCTCTCCCAGGGAGGAGTGCAGTGTGTTGCCTTTCTCTAGCCAACAATGAGGTGTTCCAAAAGGCCTACGGGGCAGAAGTTGCTTAGCTGGCCCTGAGCTTCTTGGCTGTACTCAGTATACTGGTACTGAAACGGTTTCTAAAGTAAGGTCCCTAGGAGTCTTGAAAAGCTTACTACGGTGAAACTAAAGCAGAACAGTGAAGAAGGCCTCATGGAGCTGCTCCATGCCTCCAGTTTGGCAAGGCAAATCAGGGCCTTCCTTCGAGGCTAGGGCTCACGTTGACTTTGACTTTAGGTATAGAGCAGAGCAGGGTGAGCTTCCAACTAGGAACTGGAAGCACAAGGTTTCTTATGGGATAACTCAATATCTTCTCAGAAACATGCCGGCAGTGACTACAACTCTGGCAACAGCAATGCTTTCCAGGTATATTCGAGGCCACATGAACGGAGCTTTCATAATGGGCAAACAGGCCTTGTGCCATCAGTCTCCAATTTCTAGGTTGACACGCAGCATACTCGCTGAACCAGGGCTTCCTGGCTCTAGGCAATTTTCTGATATCGAAACGGGTGCTGAAGCAGGGTCTTTAGGAGTCTTGGAAAGCTTACTACCGTAAACTAAAGCAGAACAGCGTTGAAAGCCTCAGGGAACTGCTGCATGCCTCCCGTTTTGTAAGGATATTCAGGGCCTTACCTAGAGGCTGGCGCTCCCTTGACTTTAACTTTAGTTACAGTGCAGAGCAAGGGGAGCTTCCAACTAGGAACTGGAAGCACAAGGTTTCTTATGGGAAAACTCAATATCTTATCAGAACTATGCATGCTTTGACTAAAACCCCGGCAACAACAAAGCCTTTCAGGAATTTTCTAGGCCGCATAAACGGTGCTTTCATAATGGGCAAACAAGCCTTGTGCCATCAGTCTTCAATATGTAAGTTGATACGCAGCATTCACGCAGGACGAAAGCTTCCTGGCTCTAGGCAGTTTTCTGATACCGAAACGGGTGCTGAAGCCAGGTCTCTAGGAGTATTGGAAAGCTTACTACCGTTAAACTAAAGCAGAACAGCGTTGAAAGCCTCAGGGAACTGCTGCATGCCTCCCGTTTTGTAAGGATATTCAGGGCCTTACATAGAGGCTGGCGCTCCCTTGACTTTAACTTTAGTTACAGTGCAGAGCAAGGGGAGCTTCCTACTAGGAACTGGAAGCACAAGGTTTCTTATGGGAAAACTCAGTATCTTATCAGAACTATGCATGCAGTGACTAAAACCCCAGCAACAACAAAGCCTTTCAGGAATCTTCGAGGCCGCATAAACGGTGCTTTCATAATGGGCAAACAAGCCTTGTGCCATCAGTCTTCAATATGTAAGTTGATACGCAGCATTCACGCAGGAAAAAAGCTTCGTGGCTCTAGGCAGTTTTCTGATACCGAAACGGGTGCTGAAGCAAGGTCTCTAGGAGTATTGGAAAGCTTACTACCTAAAAACTAAAGCAGAGCAGCGTTGAAGTCCTCATGGAGATGCTGCATGCCTCCCGTTTTGTAAGGCTATTCAGGACCTTACTTCGAGGCAAGTGCTCCCCTTGACTTTCACTTTACTTATAGAGCAGAGCAGGGTGAGCTTCCAACTAGGAACTGGAAGCACAAGGTTTCTTTCGGGAAAACTCATTTTCCTCGCAGAAGCAGGCAGGCAGTGACTAAATCCCTGGCAACAACAATGCTTTTCAGGTATCTTCGAGGCCGCATGAACGGAGCTTTCCTAATGAGAAAACAAGCCTTGTGCCATCACTCTCCAATTTCTAGGTTGACACGCAGCATACACGGAGGACCAGAGCTTCCTGGCTCTCTGCAGTTTTCTGTTACATTAACGGGTGCTGAAGGAAGGTTCCTAGGAGTCTTGGAAAGCTTACTACCGCTAAACTAAAGAAGAACAGCGATGAAGGCCTCATGGAACTGCTGCATGCTTCCTGCTTTGCAAGGATAATCAGGGCCTTACTTGGAGGTTGGTGCTCACGTTGACTCTCACTTTTGGTATAGAGGAGCGCAGGTTGAGCTTCCAACTTGGAACTGGAAGCACAAAGTTTCTTTCCAGAAAACTCATTTTCTTCTCTGAGCCATGCCGGCAGTAACTAAAAGCACCGTAACAACAGTGCTTTTCTGGTAGCTTCGAGACTGCATGAGTGGAGCTTTGAAAATGGGAAAGCAAGATCTGTGTCTCAGCTCACATTTCCAGATTGACACGCAGCATAAGGACATGTTGATGTTAACAAGTCAAAAGAGATTGACGATACCCAGTGGGGCTCTCCCTGATTCAACTTTTTTCTACGACAGCTTATCTGCCTGCAGCAAAGTGCCTAAACAAAGGATGCGTGAGTGAGACAGGTGCCTGTGCTTCTTCCAAAGACCTGCAGTGTAACACCAAGAACAGTGCTTAAATTTTACTTGGATGCAAGCCGACCACCTCCTTCAGGATGAGTGACTCTAAGTGTAAAAGGTGAAAAGGGATTCGAAGCAGAGTGTTTTTCTCAATAGATTTCAGCTAGGGGAATGAGGTTACATCCATTGCATGGAGGACAGTCTAGAAGTGTGATCCTGAATCCTGTGTAGAGCTGAGGTCATCTGGCTCTCCCAAGGAGGAGTGCAGTGTGTTGCCTTTCTCTAGCCAACACTGAGGTGTTCCAAAAGGCCTACGGGGCAGAAGTTGCTTAGCTGGCCATGAGCTTCTTGGCTCTACTCAGTATACTGGTACTGAAACGGTTTCTAAAGCAAGGTCCCTAGGAATCTGGAAAAGCTTACTACGGTGAAACTAAAGCTGGTCAGTGAAGAAGGCCTCATGGAGCTGCTCCATGCCTTCCGTTTTGCAAGGGAAATCAGGGCCTTCCTTCGAGGCTAGGGCTCACGTTGACTTTGACTTTAGGTATAGAGCAGAGCAGGGTGAGCTTCCAACTAGGAACTGGAAGCACAAGTTTCTTACGGGATAACTCAATATCTTCTCAGAAACATGCCGGCAGTGACTACAACTCTGGCAACAGCAATGCTTTTCAGGTATATTCGTGGCCACATGAACGGAGCTTTCATAATGGGCAAACAGGCCTTGTGCCCCAGTCTCCAATTTCTAGGTTGACACGCAGCATACTCCCTGAACCAGGGCTTCCTGGCTCTAGGCAATTTTCTGATATCGAAACAGGTGCTGAAGCAGGGTCTTTAGGAGTCTTGGAAAGCTTATTACCATTAAACTAAAGCAGAACAGCGTTGAAAGCCTCAGGGAACTGCTGCATGCCTCCCGTTTTGTAAGGATATTCAGGGCCTTACATAGAGGCTGGCGCTCCCTTGACTTTAACTTTAGTTACAGTGCAGAGCAAGGGGAGCTTCCTACTAGGAACTGGAAGCACAAGGTTTCTTATGGGAAAACTCAGTATCTTATCAGAAGTATGCATGCAGTGACTAAAACCCCAGCAACAACAAAGCCTTTCAGGAATCTTCGAGGCCGCATAAACGGTGCTTTCATAATGGGCAAACAAGCCTTGTGCCATCAGTCTTCAATATGTAAGTTGATACGCAGCATTCACGCAGGACAAAAGCTTCCTGGCTCTAGGCAGTTTTCTGATACCGAAACGGGTGCTGAAGCAAGGTCTCTAGGAGTATTGGAAAGCTTACTACCGTAAAACTAAAGCAGAGCAGCGTTGAAGTCCTCATGGAGATGCTGCATGCCTCCCGTTTTGTAAGGCTATTCAGGGCCTTACTTCGAGGCAAGTGCTCCCCTTGACTTTCACTTTAGTTATAGAGCAGAGCAGGGTGAGCTTCCAACTAGGAACTGGAAGCACAAGGTTTCTTTCGGGAAAACTCATTTTCCTCGCAGAAGCAGGCAGGCAGTGACTAAATCCCTGGCAACAACAATGCTTTTCAGGTATCTTCGAGGCCGCATGAACGGAGCTTTCCTAATGAGAAAACAAGCCTTGTGCCATCAGTCTCCAATTTCTAGGTTGACACGCAGCATACACGGAGGACCAGAGCTTCCTGGCTCTCTGCGGTGTTCTGTTACCGAAACGGGTGCTGAAGGAAGGTTCCTAGGAGTCTTGGAAAGCTTACTACCGCTAAACTAAAGAAGAACAGCGATGAAGGCCTCATGGAACTGCTGCATGCCTCCCGCTTTGCAAGGATAATCAGGGCCTTACTTGGAGGATGGTGCTCACGTTGACTCTCACTTTTGGTATAGAGGAGCGCAGGTTGAGCTTCCAACTTGGAACTGGAAGCACAAAGTTTCTTTCCAGAAAACTCATTTTCTTCTCTGAGCCATGCCGGCAGTAACTCAAAGCACCGTAACAACAGTGCTTTTCTGGTACCTTGGAGACTGCACGAGTGGAGCTTTCAAAATGGGAAAGCAAGATCTCTGTCTCAGTCTCACATTTCCTGATTGACACGCAGCATAAGGAGATGTTAATGTTAACAAGTCAAAAGAGATTCACGATACACAGTGGGGCTTTTCCTGATTCAACTTTTTTCTACGACAGCTTATCTGCCTGCAGCCACGTGCCTAAACAAAGGATGCGTGAGGGAGACAGGTGCCTGTGCTTCTTCCAAAGACCTGCAGTGTTACACCAAGAACAGTGCTTAAATTGTACTTGGATGCAAGCCGACCACCTCCTTGAGGATGCGTGACTCTAAGTGCAAAAGGTGAAAAGGGATTCGAAGCAGAGTGTTTTTCTCAATAGAGTTCAGCTAGGGGAATGAGGTTACATCCATTGCATGGAGGACAGTCTAGGAGTGTGTTCCTGAATCCTGTGTAGAGCTGAGGTCATCTGGCTCTCCCAGGGAGGAGTGCAGTGTGTTGCCTTTCTCTAGCCAACAATGAGGTGTTCCAAAAGGCCTACGGGGCAGAAGTTGCTTAGCTGGCCCTGAGCTTCTTGGCTGTACTCAGTATACTGGTACTGAAACGGTTTCTAAAGTAAGGTCCCTAGGAGTCTTGAAAAGCTTACTACGGTGAAACTAAAGCAGAACAGTGAAGAAGGCCTCATGGAGCTGCTCCATGCCTCCAGTTTGGCAAGGCAAATCAGGGCCTTCCTTCGAGGCTAGGGCTCACGTTGACTTTGACTTTAGGTATAGAGCAGAGCAGGGTGAGCTTCCAACTAGGAACTGGAAGCACAAGGTTTCTTATGGGATAACTCAATATCTTCTCAGAAACATGCCGGCAGTGACTACAACTCTGGCAACAGCAATGCTTTCCAGGTATATTCGAGGCCACAGGAACGGAGCTTTCATAATGGGCAAACAGGCCTTGTGCCATCAGTCTCCAATTTCTAGGTTGACACGCAGCATACTCGCTGAACCAGGGCTTCCTGGCTCTAGGCAATTTTCTGATATCGAAACGGGTGCTGAAGCAGGGTCTTTAGGAGTCTTGGAAAGCTTACTACCGTTAAACTAAAGCAGAACAGCGTTGAAAGCCTCAGGGAACTGCTGCATGCCTCCCGTTTTGTAAGGATATTCAGGGCCTTACCTAGAGGCTGGCGCTCCCTTGACTTTAACTTTAGTTACAGTGCAGAGCAAGGGGAGCTTCCAACTAGGAACTGGAAGCACAAGGTTTCTTATGGGAAAACTCAATATCTTATCAGAACTATGCATGCTTTGACTAAAACCCCGGCAACAACAAAGCCTTTCAGGAATTTTCTAGGCCGCATAAACGGTGCTTTCATAATGGGCAAACAAGCCTTGTGCCATCAGTCTTCAATATGTAAGTTGATACGCAGCATTCACGCAGGACGAAAGCTTCCTGGCTCTAGGCAGTTTTCTGATACCGAAACGGGTGCTGAAGCCAGGTCTCTAGGAGTATTGGAAAGCTTACTACCGTTAAACTAAAGCAGAACAGCGTTGAAAGCCTCAGGGAACTGCTGCATGCCTCCCGTTTTGTAAGGATATTCAGGGCCTTACATAGAGGCTGGCGCTCCCTTGACTTTAACTTTAGTTACAGTGCAGAGCAAGGGGAGCTTCCTACTAGGAACTGGAAGCACAAGGTTTCTTATGGGAAAACTCAGTATCTTATCAGAACTATGCATGAAGTGACTAAAACCCCAGCAACAACAAAGCCTTTCAGGAATCTTCGAGGCCGCATAAACGGTGCTTTCATAATGGGAAAACAAGCCTTGTGCCATCAGTCTTCAATATGTAAGTTGATACGCAGCATTCACGCAGGACAAAAGCTTCCTGGCTCTAGGCAGTTTTCTGATACCGAAACGGGTGCTGAAGCAAGGTCTCTAGGAGTATTGGAAAGCTTACTACCTAAAAACTAAAGCAGAGCAGCGTTGAAGTCCTCATGGAGATGCTGCATGCCTCCCGTTTTGTAAGGCTATTCAGGACCTTACTTCGAGGCAAGTGCTCCCCTTGACTTTCACTTTACTTATAGAGCAGAGCAGGGTGAGCTTCCAACTAGGAACTGGAAGCACAAGGTTTCTTTCGGGAAAACTCATTTTCCTCGCAGAAGCAGGCAGGCAGTGACTAAATCCCTGGCAACAACAATGCTTTTCAGGTATCTTCGAGGCCGCATGAACGGAGCTTTCCTAATGAGAAAACAAGCCTTGTGCCATCACTCTCCAATTTCTAGGTTGACACGCAGCATACACGGAGGACCAGAGCTTCCTGGCTCTCTGCAGTTTTCTGTTACCGAAACGGGTGCTGAAGGAAGGTTCCTAGGAGTCTTGGAAAGCTTACTACCGCTAAACTAAAGAAGAACAGCGATGAAGGCCTCATGGAACTGCTGCATGCTTCCTGCTTTGCAAGGATAATCAGGGCCTTACTTGGAGGTTGGTGCTCACGTTGACTCTCACTTTTGGTATAGAGGAGCGCAGGTTGAGCTTCCAACTTGGAACTGGAAGCACAAAGTTTCTTTCCAGAAAACTCATTTTCTTCTCTGAGCCATGCCGGCAGTAACTAAAAGCACCGTAACAACAGTGCTTTTCTGGTAGCTTCGAGACTGCATGAGTGGAGCTTTGAAAATGGGAAAGCAAGATCTGTGTCTCAGCTCACATTTCCAGATTGACACGCAGCATAAGGACATGTTGATGTTAACAAGTCAAAAGAGATTGACGATACCCAGTGGGGCTCTCCCTGATTCAACTTTTTTCTACGACAGCTTATCTGCCTGCAGCAAAGTGCCTAAACAAAGGATGCGTGAGGGAGACAGGTGCCTGTGCTTCTTCCAAAGACCTGCAGTGTAACACCAAGAACAGTGCTTAAATTTTACTTGGATGCAAGCCGACCACCTCCTTCAGGATGAGTGACTCTAAGTGTAAAAGGTGAAAAGGGATTCGAAGCAGAGTGTTTTTCTCAATAGATTTCAGCTAGGGGAATGAGGTTACATCCATTGCATGGAGGACAGTCTAGAAGTGTGATCCTGAATCCTGTGTAGAGCTGAGGTCATCTGGCTCTCCCAAGGAGGAGTGCAGTGTGTTGCCTTTCTCTAGCCAACACTGAGGTGTTCCAAAAGGCCTACGGGGCAGAAGTTGCTTAGCTGGCCATGAGCTTCTTGGCTCTACTCAGTATACTGGTACTGAAACGGTTTCTAAAGCAAGGTCCCTAGGAATCTGGAAAAGCGTACTACGGTGAAACTAAAGCAGAACAGGGAAGAAGGCCTCATGGAGCTGCTCCATGCCTCCCGTTTGGCAAGGGAAATCAGGGCCTTCCTTCGAGGCTAGGGCTCACGTTGACTTTGACTTTAGGTATAGAGCAGAGCAGGGTGAGCTTCCAACTAGGAACTGGAAGCACAAGGTTTCTTTCGGGAAAACTCATTTTCCTCGCAGAAGCAGGCAGGCAGTGACTAAATCCCTGGCAACAACAATGCTTTTCAGGTATCTTCGAGGCCGCATGAACGGAGCTTTCCTAATGAGAAAACAAGCCTTGTGCCATCACTCTCCAATTTCTAGGTTGACACGCAGCATACACGGAGGACCAGAGCTTCCTGGCTCTCTGCAGTTTTCTGTTACCGAAACGGGTGCTGAAGGAAGGTTCCTAGGAGTCTTGGAAAGCTTACTACCGCTAAACTAAAGAAGAACAGCGATGAAGGCCTCATGGAACTGCTGCATGCTTCCTGCTTTGCAAGGATAATCAGGGCCTTACTTGGAGGTTGGTGCTCACGTTGACTCTCACTTTTGGTATAGAGGAGCGCAGGTTGAGCTTCCAACTTGGAACTGGAAGCACAAAGTTTCTTTCCAGAAAACTCATTTTCTTCTCTGAGCCATGCCGGCCGTAACTAAAAGCACCGTAACAACAGTGCTTTTCTGGTAGCTTCGAGACTGCATGAGTGGAGCTTTGAAAATGGGAAAGCAAGATCTGTGTCTCAGCTCACATTTCCAGATTGACACGCAGCATAAGGACATGTTGATGTTAACAAGTCAAAAGAGATTCACGATACCCAGTGGGGCTTTCCCTGATTCAACTTTTTTCTACGACAGCTTATCTGCCTGCAGCAAAGTGCCTAAACAAAGGATGCGTGAGGGAGACAGGTGCCTGTGCTTCTTCCAAAGGCCTGCAGTGTTACACCAAGAACAGTGCTTAAATTGTACTTGGATGCAAGCCGACCAGCTCCTTCAGGATGCGTGACTCTAAGTGTAAAAGGTGAAAAGGGATTCGAAGCAGAGTGTTTTTCTCAATAGAGTTAAGCTAGGGGAATGAGGTTACATCCATTGCATGGAGGACAGTCTAGAAGTGTGATCCTGAATCCTGTGTAGAGCTGAAGTCATCTGGCTCTCCCAAGGAGGAGTGCAGTGTGTTGCCTTTCTCTAGCCAACACTGAGGTGTTCCAAAAGGCCTACGGGGCAGAAGTTGCTTAGCTGGCCATGAGCTTCTTGGCTCTACTCAGTATACTGGTACTGAAACGGTTTCTAAAGCAAGGTCCCTAGGAATCTGGAAAAGCTTACTACGGTGAAACTAAAGCTGGTCAGTGAAGAAGGCCTCATGGAGCTGCTCCATGCCTCCCGTTTGGCAAGGGAAATCAGGGCCTTCCTTCGAGGCTAGGGCTCACGTTGACTTTGACTTTAGGTATAGAGCAGAGCAGGGTGAGCTTCCAACTAGGAACTGGAAGCACAAGTTTCTTACGGGATAACTCAATATCTTCTCAGAAACATGCCGGCAGTGACTACAACTCTGGCCACAGCAATGCTTTTCAGGTATATTCGTGGCCACATGAACGGAGCTTTCATAATGGGCAAACAGGCCTTGTGCCCCAGTCTCCAATTTCTAGGTTGACACGCAGCATACTCCCTGAACCAGGGCTTCCTGGATCTAGGCAATTTTCTGATATCGAAACAGGTGCTGAAGCAGGGTCTTTAGGAGTCTTGGAAAGCTTATTACCGTTAAACTAAAGCAGAACAGCGTTGAAAGCCTCAGGGAACTGCTGCTTGCCTCCCGTTTTGTAAGGCTATTCAGGGCCTTACATAGAGGCTGGCACTCCCTTGACTTTAACTTTAGTTACCGTGCAGAGCAAGGGGAGCGTCCAACTAGGAACTGGAAGCACAAGGTTTCATATGGGAAAACTCAATATCTTATCAGAACTATGCATGCAGTGACTAAAACCCCGGCAACAACAAAGCCTTTCAGGAATCTTCGAGGCCGCATAAACGGTGCTTTCATAATGGGCAAACAAGCCTTGTGCCATCAGTCTTCAATATGTAAGTTGATACGCAGCATTGACGCAGGACGAAAGCTTCCTGGCTCTAGGCAGTTTTCTGATACCGAAACGGGTGCTGAAGCCAGCTCTCTAGGAGTATTGGAAAGCTTACTACCGTAAAACTAAAGCAGAGCAGCGTTGAAGTCCTCAGGGAGATGCTGCATGCCTCCCGTTTTGTAAGGCTATTCAGGGCCTTACTTCGAGGCAAGTGCTCCCCTTGACTTTCACTTTAGTTATAGAGCAGAGCAGGGTGAGCTTCCAACTAGGAACTGGAAGCACAAGGTTTCTTTCGGGAAAACTCATTTTCCTCGCAGAAGCAGGCAGGCAGTGACTAAATCCCTGGCAACAACAATGCTTTTCAGGTATCTTCGAGGCCGCATGAACGGAGCTTTCCTAATGAGAAAACAAGCCTTGTGCCATCAGTCTCCAATTTCTAGGTTGACACGCAGCATACACGGAGGACCAGAGCTTCCTGGCTCTCTGCGGTGTTCTGTTACCGAAACGGGTGCTGAAGGAAGGTTCCTAGGAGTCTTGGAAAGCTTACTACCGCTAAACTAAAGAAGAACAGCGATGAAGGCCTCATGGAACTGCTGCATGCCTCCCGCTTTGCAAGGATAATCAGGGCCTTACTTGGAGGATGGTGCTCACGTTGACTCTCACTTTTGGTATAGAGGAGCGCAGGTTGAGCTTCCAACTTGGAACTGGAAGCACAAAGTTTCTTTCCAGAAAACTCATTTTCTTCTCTGAGCCATGCCGGCAGTAACTCAAAGCACCGTAACAACAGTGCTTTTCTGGTACCTTGGAGACTGCACGAGTGGAGCTTTCAAAATGGGAAAGCAAGATCTCTGTCTCACTCTCACATTTCCTGATTGACACGCAGCATAAGGACATGTTGATGTTAACAAGTCAAAAGAGATTCACGATACACAGTGGGGCTTTCCCTGATTCAACTTTTTTCTACGACAGCTTATCTGCCTGCAGCAAAGTGCCTAAACAAAGGATGCGTGAGTGAGACAGGTGCCTGTGCTTCTTCCAAAGACCTGCAGTGTAACACCAAGAACAGTGCTTAAATTTTACTTGGATGCAAGCCGACCACCTCCTTCAGGATGAGTGACTCTAAGTGTAAAAGGTGAAAAGGGATTCGAAGCAGAGTGTTTTTCTCAATAGATTTCAGCTAGGGGAATGAGGTTACATCCATTGCATGGAGGACAGTCTAGAAGTGTGATCCTGAATCCTGTGTAGAGCTGAGGTCATCTGGCTCTCCCAAGGAGGAGTGCAGTGTGTTGCCTTTCTCTAGCCAACACTGAGGTGTTCCAAAAGGCCTACGGGGCAGAAGTTGCTTAGCTGGCCATGAGCTTCTTGGCTCTACTCAGTATACTGGTACTGAAACGGTTTCTAAAGCAAGGTCCCTAGGAATCTGGAAAAGCTTACTACGGTGAAACTAAAGCTGGTCAGTGAAGAAGGCCTCATGGAGCTGCTCCATGCCTTCCGTTTTGCAAGGGAAATCAGGGCCTTCCTTCGAGGCTAGGGCTCACGTTGACTTTGACTTTAGGTATAGAGCAGAGCAGGGTGAGCTTCCAACTAGGAACTGGAAGCACAAGTTTCTTACGGGATAACTCAATATCTTCTCAGAAACATGCCGGCAGTGACTACAACTCTGGCAACAGCAATGCTTTTCAGGTATATTCGTGGCCACATGAACGGAGCTTTCATAATGGGCAAACAGGCCTTGTGCCCCAGTCTCCAATTTCTAGGTTGACACGCAGCATACTCCCTGAACCAGGGCTTCCTGGCTCTAGGCAATTTTCTGATATCGAAACAGGTGCTGAAGCAGGGTCTTTAGGAGTCTTGGAAAGCTTATTACCATTAAACTAAAGCAGAACAGCGTTGAAAGCCTCAGGGAACTGCTGCATGCCTCCCGTTTTGTAAGGATATTCAGGGCCTTACATAGAGGCTGGCGCTCCCTTGACTTTAACTTTAGTTACAGTGCAGAGCAAGGGGAGCTTCCTACTAGGAACTGGAAGCACAAGGTTTCTTATGGGAAAACTCAGTATCTTATCAGAAGTATGCATGCAGTGACTAAAACCCCAGCAACAACAAAGCCTTTCAGGAATCTTCGAGGCCGCATAAACGGTGCTTTCATAATGGGCAAACAAGCCTTGTGCCATCAGTCTTCAATATGTAAGTTGATACGCAGCATTCACGCAGGACAAAAGCTTCCTGGCTCTAGGCAGTTTTCTGATACCGAAACGGGTGCTGAAGCAAGGTCTCTAGGAGTATTGGAAAGCTTACTACCGTAAAACTAAAGCAGAGCAGCGTTGAAGTCCTCATGGAGATGCTGCATGCCTCCCGTTTTGTAAGGCTATTCAGGGCCTTACTTCGAGGCAAGTGCTCCCCTTGACTTTCACTTTAGTTATAGAGCAGAGCAGGGTGAGCTTCCAACTAGGAACTGGAAGCACAAGGTTTCTTTCGGGAAAACTCATTTTCCTCGCAGAAGCAGGCAGGCAGTGACTAAATCCCTGGCAACAACAATGCTTTTCAGGTATCTTCGAGGCCGCATGAACGGAGCTTTCCTAATGAGAAAACAAGCCTTGTGCCATCAGTCTCCAATTTCTAGGTTGACACGCAGCATACACGGAGGACCAGAGCTTCCTGGCTCTCTGCGGTGTTCTGTTACCGAAACGGGTGCTGAAGGAAGGTTCCTAGGAGTCTTGGAAAGCTTACTACCGCTAAACTAAAGAAGAACAGCGATGAAGGCCTCATGGAACTGCTGCATGCCTCCCGCTTTGCAAGGATAATCAGGGCCTTACTTGGAGGATGGTGCTCACGTTGACTCTCACTTTTGGTATAGAGGAGCGCAGGTTGAGCTTCCAACTTGGAACTGGAAGCACAAAGTTTCTTTCCAGAAAACTCATTTTCTTCTCTGAGCCATGCCGGCAGTAACTCAAAGCACCGTAACAACAGTGCTTTTCTGGTACCTTGGAGACTGCACGAGTGGAGCTTTCAAAATGGGAAAGCAAGATCTCTGTCTCAGTCTCACATTTCCTGATTGACACGCAGCATAAGGAGATGTTAATGTTAACAAGTCAAAAGAGATTCACGATACACAGTGGGGCTTTTCCTGATTCAACTTTTTTCTACGACAGCTTATCTGCCTGCAGCCACGTGCCTAAACAAAGGATGCGTGAGGGAGACAGGTGCCTGTGCTTCTTCCAAAGACCTGCAGTGTTACACCAAGAACAGTGCTTAAATTGTACTTGGATGCAAGCCGACCACCTCCTTGAGGATGCGTGACTCTAAGTGCAAAAGGTGAAAAGGGATTCGAAGCAGAGTGTTTTTCTCAATAGAGTTCAGCTAGGGGAATGAGGTTACATCCATTGCATGGAGGACAGTCTAGGAGTGTGTTCCTGAATCCTGTGTAGAGCTGAGGTCATCTGGCTCTCCCAGGGAGGAGTGCAGTGTGTTGCCTTTCTCTAGCCAACAATGAGGTGTTCCAAAAGGCCTACGGGGCAGAAGTTGCTTAGCTGGCCCTGAGCTTCTTGGCTGTACTCAGTATACTGGTACTGAAACGGTTTCTAAAGTAAGGTCCCTAGGAGTCTTGAAAAGCTTACTACGGTGAAACTAAAGCAGAACAGTGAAGAAGGCCTCATGGAGCTGCTCCATGCCTCCAGTTTGGCAAGGCAAATCAGGGCCTTCCTTCGAGGCTAGGGCTCACGTTGACTTTGACTTTAGGTATAGAGCAGAGCAGGGTGAGCTTCCAACTAGGAACTGGAAGCACAAGGTTTCTTATGGGATAACTCAATATCTTCTCAGAAACATGCCGGCAGTGACTACAACTCTGGCAACAGCAATGCTTTCCAGGTATATTCGAGGCCACAGGAACGGAGCTTTCATAATGGGCAAACAGGCCTTGTGCCATCAGTCTCCAATTTCTAGGTTGACACGCAGCATACTCGCTGAACCAGGGCTTCCTGGCTCTAGGCAATTTTCTGATATCGAAACGGGTGCTGAAGCAGGGTCTTTAGGAGTCTTGGAAAGCTTACTACCGTTAAACTAAAGCAGAACAGCGTTGAAAGCCTCAGGGAACTGCTGCATGCCTCCCGTTTTGTAAGGATATTCAGGGCCTTACCTAGAGGCTGGCGCTCCCTTGACTTTAACTTTAGTTACAGTGCAGAGCAAGGGGAGCTTCCAACTAGGAACTGGAAGCACAAGGTTTCTTATGGGAAAACTCAATATCTTATCAGAACTATGCATGCTTTGACTAAAACCCCGGCAACAACAAAGCCTTTCAGGAATTTTCTAGGCCGCATAAACGGTGCTTTCATAATGGGCAAACAAGCCTTGTGCCATCAGTCTTCAATATGTAAGTTGATACGCAGCATTCACGCAGGACGAAAGCTTCCTGGCTCTAGGCAGTTTTCTGATACCGAAACGGGTGCTGAAGCCAGGTCTCTAGGAGTATTGGAAAGCTTACTACCGTTAAACTAAAGCAGAACAGCGTTGAAAGCCTCAGGGAACTGCTGCATGCCTCCCGTTTTGTAAGGATATTCAGGGCCTTACATAGAGGCTGGCGCTCCCTTGACTTTAACTTTAGTTACAGTGCAGAGCAAGGGGAGCTTCCTACTAGGAACTGGAAGCACAAGGTTTCTTATGGGAAAACTCAGTATCTTATCAGAACTATGCATGAAGTGACTAAAACCCCAGCAACAACAAAGCCTTTCAGGAATCTTCGAGGCCGCATAAACGGTGCTTTCATAATGGGAAAACAAGCCTTGTGCCATCAGTCTTCAATATGTAAGTTGATACGCAGCATTCACGCAGGACAAAAGCTTCCTGGCTCTAGGCAGTTTTCTGATACCGAAACGGGTGCTGAAGCAAGGTCTCTAGGAGTATTGGAAAGCTTACTACCTAAAAACTAAAGCAGAGCAGCGTTGAAGTCCTCATGGAGATGCTGCATGCCTCCCGTTTTGTAAGGCTATTCAGGACCTTACTTCGAGGCAAGTGCTCCCCTTGACTTTCACTTTACTTATAGAGCAGAGCAGGGTGAGCTTCCAACTAGGAACTGGAAGCACAAGGTTTCTTTCGGGAAAACTCATTTTCCTCGCAGAAGCAGGCAGGCAGTGACTAAATCCCTGGCAACAACAATGCTTTTCAGGTATCTTCGAGGCCGCATGAACGGAGCTTTCCTAATGAGAAAACAAGCCTTGTGCCATCACTCTCCAATTTCTAGGTTGACACGCAGCATACACGGAGGACCAGAGCTTCCTGGCTCTCTGCAGTTTTCTGTTACCGAAACGGGTGCTGAAGGAAGGTTCCTAGGAGTCTTGGAAAGCTTACTACCGCTAAACTAAAGAAGAACAGCGATGAAGGCCTCATGGAACTGCTGCATGCTTCCTGCTTTGCAAGGATAATCAGGGCCTTACTTGGAGGTTGGTGCTCACGTTGACTCTCACTTTTGGTATAGAGGAGCGCAGGTTGAGCTTCCAACTTGGAACTGGAAGCACAAAGTTTCTTTCCAGAAAACTCATTTTCTTCTCTGAGCCATGCCGGCAGTAACTAAAAGCACCGTAACAACAGTGCTTTTCTGGTAGCTTCGAGACTGCATGAGTGGAGCTTTGAAAATGGGAAAGCAAGATCTGTGTCTCAGCTCACATTTCCAGATTGACACGCAGCATAAGGACATGTTGATGTTAACAAGTCAAAAGAGATTGACGATACCCAGTGGGGCTCTCCCTGATTCAACTTTTTTCTACGACAGCTTATCTGCCTGCAGCAAAGTGCCTAAACAAAGGATGCGTGAGGGAGACAGGTGCCTGTGCTTCTTCCAAAGACCTGCAGTGTAACACCAAGAACAGTGCTTAAATTTTACTTGGATGCAAGCCGACCACCTCCTTCAGGATGAGTGACTCTAAGTGTAAAAGGTGAAAAGGGATTCGAAGCAGAGTGTTTTTCTCAATAGATTTCAGCTAGGGGAATGAGGTTACATCCATTGCATGGAGGACAGTCTAGAAGTGTGATCCTGAATCCTGTGTAGAGCTGAGGTCATCTGGCTCTCCCAAGGAGGAGTGCAGTGTGTTGCCTTTCTCTAGCCAACACTGAGGTGTTCCAAAAGGCCTACGGGGCAGAAGTTGCTTAGCTGGCCATGAGCTTCTTGGCTCTACTCAGTATACTGGTACTGAAACGGTTTCTAAAGCAAGGTCCCTAGGAATCTGGAAAAGCGTACTACGGTGAAACTAAAGCAGAACAGGGAAGAAGGCCTCATGGAGCTGCTCCATGCCTCCCGTTTGGCAAGGGAAATCAGGGCCTTCCTTCGAGGCTAGGGCTCACGTTGACTTTGACTTTAGGTATAGAGCAGAGCAGGGTGAGCTTCCAACTAGGAACTGGAAGCACAAGGTTTCTTTCGGGAAAACTCATTTTCCTCGCAGAAGCAGGCAGGCAGTGACTAAATCCCTGGCAACAACAATGCTTTTCAGGTATCTTCGAGGCCGCATGAACGGAGCTTTCCTAATGAGAAAACAAGCCTTGTGCCATCACTCTCCAATTTCTAGGTTGACACGCAGCATACACGGAGGACCAGAGCTTCCTGGCTCTCTGCAGTTTTCTGTTACCGAAACGGGTGCTGAAGGAAGGTTCCTAGGAGTCTTGGAAAGCTTACTACCGCTAAACTAAAGAAGAACAGCGATGAAGGCCTCATGGAACTGCTGCATGCTTCCTGCTTTGCAAGGATAATCAGGGCCTTACTTGGAGGTTGGTGCTCACGTTGACTCTCACTTTTGGTATAGAGGAGCGCAGGTTGAGCTTCCAACTTGGAACTGGAAGCACAAAGTTTCTTTCCAGAAAACTCATTTTCTTCTCTGAGCCATGCCGGCCGTAACTAAAAGCACCGTAACAACAGTGCTTTTCTGGTAGCTTCGAGACTGCATGAGTGGAGCTTTGAAAATGGGAAAGCAAGATCTGTGTCTCAGCTCACATTTCCAGATTGACACGCAGCATAAGGACATGTTGATGTTAACAAGTCAAAAGAGATTCACGATACCCAGTGGGGCTTTCCCTGATTCAACTTTTTTCTACGACAGCTTATCTGCCTGCAGCAAAGTGCCTAAACAAAGGATGCGTGAGGGAGACAGGTGCCTGTGCTTCTTCCAAAGGCCTGCAGTGTTACACCAAGAACAGTGCTTAAATTGTACTTGGATGCAAGCCGACCAGCTCCTTCAGGATGCGTGACTCTAAGTGTAAAAGGTGAAAAGGGATTCGAAGCAGAGTGTTTTTCTCAATAGAGTTAAGCTAGGGGAATGAGGTTACATCCATTGCATGGAGGACAGTCTAGAAGTGTGATCCTGAATCCTGTGTAGAGCTGAAGTCATCTGGCTCTCCCAAGGAGGAGTGCAGTGTGTTGCCTTTCTCTAGCCAACACTGAGGTGTTCCAAAAGGCCTACGGGGCAGAAGTTGCTTAGCTGGCCATGAGCTTCTTGGCTCTACTCAGTATACTGGTACTGAAACGGTTTCTAAAGCAAGGTCCCTAGGAATCTGGAAAAGCTTACTACGGTGAAACTAAAGCTGGTCAGTGAAGAAGGCCTCATGGAGCTGCTCCATGCCTCCCGTTTGGCAAGGGAAATCAGGGCCTTCCTTCGAGGCTAGGGCTCACGTTGACTTTGACTTTAGGTATAGAGCAGAGCAGGGTGAGCTTCCAACTAGGAACTGGAAGCACAAGTTTCTTACGGGATAACTCAATATCTTCTCAGAAACATGCCGGCAGTGACTACAACTCTGGCCACAGCAATGCTTTTCAGGTATATTCGTGGCCACATGAACGGAGCTTTCATAATGGGCAAACAGGCCTTGTGCCCCAGTCTCCAATTTCTAGGTTGACACGCAGCATACTCCCTGAACCAGGGCTTCCTGGATCTAGGCAATTTTCTGATATCGAAACAGGTGCTGAAGCAGGGTCTTTAGGAGTCTTGGAAAGCTTATTACCGTTAAACTAAAGCAGAACAGCGTTGAAAGCCTCAGGGAACTGCTGCTTGCCTCCCGTTTTGTAAGGCTATTCAGGGCCTTACATAGAGGCTGGCACTCCCTTGACTTTAACTTTAGTTACCGTGCAGAGCAAGGGGAGCGTCCAACTAGGAACTGGAAGCACAAGGTTTCATATGGGAAAACTCAATATCTTATCAGAACTATGCATGCAGTGACTAAAACCCCGGCAACAACAAAGCCTTTCAGGAATCTTCGAGGCCGCATAAACGGTGCTTTCATAATGGGCAAACAAGCCTTGTGCCATCAGTCTTCAATATGTAAGTTGATACGCAGCATTGACGCAGGACGAAAGCTTCCTGGCTCTAGGCAGTTTTCTGATACCGAAACGGGTGCTGAAGCCAGCTCTCTAGGAGTATTGGAAAGCTTACTACCGTAAAACTAAAGCAGAGCAGCGTTGAAGTCCTCAGGGAGATGCTGCATGCCTCCCGTTTTGTAAGGCTATTCAGGGCCTTACTTCGAGGCAAGTGCTCCCCTTGACTTTCACTTTAGTTATAGAGCAGAGCAGGGTGAGCTTCCAACTAGGAACTGGAAGCACAAGGTTTCTTTCGGGAAAACTCATTTTCCTCGCAGAAGCAGGCAGGCAGTGACTAAATCCCTGGCAACAACAATGCTTTTCAGGTATCTTCGAGGCCGCATGAACGGAGCTTTCCTAATGAGAAAACAAGCCTTGTGCCATCAGTCTCCAATTTCTAGGTTGACACGCAGCATACACGGAGGACCAGAGCTTCCTGGCTCTCTGCGGTGTTCTGTTACCGAAACGGGTGCTGAAGGAAGGTTCCTAGGAGTCTTGGAAAGCTTACTACCGCTAAACTAAAGAAGAACAGCGATGAAGGCCTCATGGAACTGCTGCATGCCTCCCGCTTTGCAAGGATAATCAGGGCCTTACTTGGAGGATGGTGCTCACGTTGACTCTCACTTTTGGTATAGAGGAGCGCAGGTTGAGCTTCCAACTTGGAACTGGAAGCACAAAGTTTCTTTCCAGAAAACTCATTTTCTTCTCTGAGCCATGCCGGCAGTAACTCAAAGCACCGTAACAACAGTGCTTTTCTGGTACCTTGGAGACTGCACGAGTGGAGCTTTCAAAATGGGAAAGCAAGATCTCTGTCTCACTCTCACATTTCCTGATTGACACGCAGCATAAGGACATGTTGATGTTAACAAGTCAAAAGAGATTCACGATACACAGTGGGGCTTTCCCTGATTCAACTTTTTTCTACGACAGCTTATCTGCCTGCAGCAACGTGCCTAAAGAAAGGATGCGTGAGGGAGACAGGTGCCTGTGCTTCTTCCAAAGACCTGCAGTGTTACACCAAGAACAGTGCTTAAATTGTACTTGGATGCAAGCCGACCACCTCCTTGAGGATGCGTGACTCTAAGTGCAAAAGGTGAAAAGGGATTCGAAGCAGAGTGTTTTTCTCAATAGAGTTCAGCTAGGGGAATGAGGTTACATCCATTGCATGGAGGACAGTCTAGGAGTGTGTTCCTGAATCCTGTGTAGAACTGAGGTCATCTGGCTCTCCCAGGGAGGAGTGCAGTGTGTTGCCTTTCTCTAGCCAACAATGAGGTGTTCCAAAAGGCCTACGGGGCAGAAGTTGCTTAGCTGGCCATGAGCTTCTTGGCTCTACTCAGTATACTGGTACTGAAACGGTTTCTAAAGCAAGGTCCCTAGGAGTCTTGAAAAGCTTACTACGGTGAAACTAAAGCAGAACAGTGAAGAAGGCCTCATGGAGCTGCTCCATGCCTCCAGTTTGGCAAGGCAAATCAGGGCCTTCCTTCGAGGCTAGGGCTCACGTTGACTTTGACTTTAGGTATAGAGCAGAGCAGGGTGAGCTTCCAACTAGGAACTGGAAGCACAAGGTTTCTTATGGGATAACTCAATATCTTCTCAGAAACATGCTGGCAGTGACTACAACTCTGGCAACAGCAATGCTTTCCAGGTATATTCGAGGCCACATGAACGGAGCTTTCATAATGGGCAAACAGGCCTTGTGCCATCAGTCTCCAATTTGTAGGTTGACACGCAGCATACTCGCTGAACCAGGGCTTCCTGGCTCTAGGCAATTTTCTGATATCGAAACGGGTGCTGAAGCAGGGTCTTTAGGAGTCTTGGAAAGCTTACTACCGTTAAACTAAAGCAGAACAGCGTTGAAAGCCTCAGGGAACTGCTCCATGCCTCCCGTTTTGTAAGGATATTCAGGGCCTTACCTAGAGGCTGGCGCTCCCTTGACTTTAACTTTAGTTACAGTGCAGAGCAAGGGGAGCTTCCAACTAGGAACTGGAAGCACAAGGTTTCTTATGGGAAAACTCAATATCTTATCAGAACTATGCATGCTTTGACTAAAACCCCGGCAACAACAAAGCCTTTCAGGAATTTTCTAGGCCGCATAAACGGTGCTTTCATAATGGGCAAACAAGCCTTGTGCCATCAGTCTTCAATATGTAAGTTGATACGCAGCATTCACGCAGGACGAAAGCTTCCTGGCTCTAGGCAGTTTTCTGATACCGAAACGGGTGCTGAAGCCAGGTCTCTAGGAGTATTGGAAAGCTTACTACCGTTAAACTAAAGCAGAACAGCGTTGAAAGCCTCAGGGAACTGCTGCATGCCTCCCGTTTTGTAAGGATATTCAGGGCCTTACATAGAGGCTGGCGCTCCCTTGACTTTAACTTTAGTTACAGTGCAGAGCAAGGGTAGCTTCCTACTAGGAACTGGAAGCACAAGGTTTCTTATGGGAAAACTCAGTATCTTATCAGAACTATGCATGCAGTGACTAAAACCCCAGCAACAACAAAGCCTTTCAGGAATCTTCGAGGCCGCATAAACGGTGCTTTCATAATGGGCAAACAAGCCTTGTGCCATCAGTCTTCAATATGTAAGTTGATACGCAGCATTCACGCAGGACAAAAGCTTCCTGGCTCTAGGCAGTTTTCTGATACCGAAACGGGTGCTGAAGCAAGGTCTCTAGGGGTATTGGAAAGCTTACTACCTAAAAACTAAAGCAGAGCAGCGTTGAAGTCCTCATGGAGATGCTGCATGCCTCCCGTTTTGTAAGGCTATTCAGGACCTTACTTCGAGGCAAGTGCTCCCCTTGACTTTCACTTTACTTATAGAGCAGAGCAGGGTGAGCTTCCAACTAGGAACTGGAAGCACAAGGTTTCTTTCGGGAAAACTCATTTTCCTCGCAGAAGCAGGCAGGCAGTGACTAAATCCCTGGCAACAACAATGCTTTTCAGGTATCTTCGAGGCCGCATGAACGGAGCTTTCCTAATGAGAAAACAAGCCTTGTGCCATCAGTCTCCAATTTCTAGGTTGACACGCAGCATACACGGAGGACCAGAGCTTCCTGGCTCTCTGCAGTTTTCTGTTACCGAACCGGGTGCTGAAGGAAGGTTCCTAGGAGTCTTGGAAAGCTTACTGCCGCTAAACTAAAGAAGAACAGCGATGAAGGCCTCATGGAACTGCTGCATGCTTCCTGATTTGCAAGGATAATCAGGGCCTTACTTGGAGGTTGGTGCTCACGTTGACTCTCACTTTTGATATAGAGGAGCGCAGGTTGAGCTTCCAACTTGGAACTGGAAGCACAAAGTTTCTTTCCAGAAAACTCATTTTCTTCTCTGAGCCATGCCGGCAGTAACTAAAAGCACCGTAACAACAGTGCTTTTCTGGTAGCTTCGAGACTGCATGAGTGGAGCTTTGAAAATGGGAAAGCAAGATCTGTGTCTCAGCTCACATTTCCAGATTGACACGCAGCATAAGGACATGTTGATGTTAACAAGTCAAAAGAGATTGACGATACCCAGTGGGGCTCTCCCTGATTCAACTTTTTTCTACGACAGCTTATCTGCCTGCAGCAAAGTGCCTAAACAAAGGATGCGTGAGGGAGACAGGTGCCTGTGCTTCTTCCAAAGACCTGCAGTGTAACACCAAGAACAGTGCTTAAATTTTACTTGGATGCAAGCCGACCACCTCCTTCAGGATGAGTGACTCTAAGTGTAAAAGGTGAAAAGGGATTCGAAGCAGAGTGTTTTTCTCAATAGATTTCAGCTAGGGGAATGAGGTTACATCCATTGCATGGAGGACAGTCTAGAAGTGTGATCCTGAATCCTGTGTAGAGCTGAGGTCATCTGGCTCTCCCAAGGAGGAGTGCAGTGTGTTGCCTTTCTCTAGCCAACACTGAGGTGTTCCAAAAGGCCTACGGGGCAGAAGTTGCTTAGCTGGCCATGAGCTTCTTGGCTCTACTCAGTATACTGGTACTGAAACGGTTTCTAAAGCAAGGTCCCTAGGAATCTGGAAAAGCTTACTACGGTGAAACTAAAGCTGGTCAGTGAAGAAGGCCTCATGGAGCTGCTCCATGCCTCCCGTTTGGCAAGGGAAATCAGGGCCTTCCTTCGAGGCTAGGGCTCACGTTGACTTTGACTTTAGGTATAGAGCAGAGCAGGGTGAGCTTCCACCTAGGAACTGGAAGCACAAGTTTCTTACGGGATAACTCAATATCTTCTCAGAAACATGCCGGCAGTGACTACAACTCTGGCAACAGCAATGCTTTTCAGGTATATTCGTGGCCACATGAACGGAGCTTTCATAATGGGCAAACAGGCCTTGTGCCCCAGTCTCCAATTACTAGGTTGACACGCAGCATACTCGCTGAACCAGGGCTTCCTGGCTCTAGGCAATTTTCTGATATCGAAACAGGTGCTGAAGCAGGGTCTTTAGGAGTCTTGGAAAGCTTATTACCATTAAACTAAAGCAGAACAGCGTTGAAAGCCTCAGGGAACTGCTGCATGCCTCCCGTCTTGTAAGGATATTCAGGGCCTTACATAGAGGCTGGCGCTCCCTTGACTTTAACTTTAGTTACAGTGCAGAGCAAGGGGAGCTTCCTACTAGGAACTGGAAGCACAAGGTTTCTTATGGGAAAACTCAATATCTTATCAGAACTATGCATGCAGTGACTAAAACCCAAGCAACAACAAAGCCTTTCAGGAATCTTCGAGGCCGCATAAACGGTGCTTTCATAATGGGCAAACAAGCCTTGTGCCATCAGTCTTCAATATGTAAGTTGATACGCAGCATTCACGCAGGACAAAAGCTTCCTGGCTCTAGGCAGTTTTCTGATACCGAAACGGGTGCTGAAGCAAGGTCTCTAGGAGTATTGGAAAGCTTACTACCTAAAAACTAAAGCAGAGCAGCGTTGAAGTCCTCATGGAGATGCTGCATGCCTCCCGTTTTGTAAGGCTATTCAGGGCCTTACTTCGAGGCAAGTGCTCCCCTTGACTTTCACTTTAGTTATAGAGCAGAGCAGGGTGAGCTTCCAACTAGGAACTGGAAGCACAAGGTTTCTTTCGGGAAAACTCATTTTCCTCGCAGAAGCAGGCAGGCAGTGACTAAATCCCTGGCAACAACAATGCTTTTCAGGTATCTTCGAGGCCGCATGAACGGAGCTTTCCTAATGAGAAAACAAGCCTTGTGCCATCAGTCTCCAATTTCTAGGTTGACACGCAGCATACACGGAGGACCAGAGCTTCCTGGCTCTCTGCGGTGTTCTGTTACCGAAACGGGTGCTGAAGGAAGGTTCCTAGGAGTCTTGGAAAGCTTACTACCGCTAAACTAAAGAAGAACAGCGATGAAGGCCTCATGGAACTGCTGCATGCCTCCCGCTTTGCAAGGATAATCAGGGCCTTACTTGGAGGATGGTGCTCACGTTGACTCTCACTTTTGGTATAGAGGAGCGCAGGTTGAGCTTCCAACTTGGAACTGGAAGCACAAAGTTTCTTTCCAGAAAACTCATTTTCTTCTCTGAGCCATGCCGGCAGTAACTCAAAGCACCGTAACAACAGTGCTTTTCTGGTACCTTGGAGACTGCACGAGTGGAGCTTTCAAAATGGGAAAGCAAGATCTCTGTCTCAGTCTCACATTTCCTGATTGACACGCAGCATAAGGACATGTTAAAGTTAACAAGTCAAAAGAGATTCACGATACACAGTGGGGCTTTCCCTGATTCAACTTTTTTCTACGACAGCTTATCTGCCTGCAGCAACGTGCCTAAACAAAGGATGCGTGAGGGAGACAGGTGCCTGTGCTTCTTCCAAAGACCTGCAGTGTTACACCAAGAACAGTGCTTAAATTGTACTTGGATGCAAGCCGACCACCTCCTTGAGGATGCGTGACTCTAAGTGCAAAAGGTGAAAAGGGATTCGAAGCAGAGTGTTTTTCTCAATAGAGTTCAGCTAGGGGAATGAGGTTACATCCATTGCATGGAGGACAGTCTAGGAGTGTGTTCCTGAATCCTGTGTAGAGCTGAGGTCATCTGGCTCTCCCAGGGAGGAGTGCAGTGTGTTGCCTTTCTCTAGCCAACAATGAGGTGTTCCAAAAGGCCTACGGGGCAGAAGTTGCTTTATTGGCCATGAGCTTCTTGGCTCTACTCAGTATACTGGTACTGAAACGGTTTCTAAAGCAAGGTCCCTAGGAGTCTTGAAAAGCTTACTACGGTGAAACTAAAGCAGAACAGTGAAGAAGGCCTCATGGAGCTGCTCCATGCCTCCAGTTTGGCAAGGCAAATCAGGGCCTTCCTTCGAGGCTAGGGCTCACGTTGACTTTGACTTTAGGTATAGAGCAGAGCAGGGTGAGCTTCCAACTAGGAACTGGAAGCACAAGGTTTCTTATGGGATAACTCAATATCTTCTCAGAAACATGCCGGCAGTGACTACAACTCTGGCAACAGCAATGCTTTCCAGGTATATTCGAGGCCACATGAACGGAGCTTTCATAATGGGCAAACAGGCCTTGTGCCATCAGTCTCTAATTTCTAGGTTGACACGCAGCATACTCGCTGAACCAGGGCTTCCTGGCTCTAGGCAATTTTCTGATATCGAAACGGGTGCTGAAGCAGGGTCTTTAGGAGTCTTGGAAAGCTTACTACCGTTAAACTAAAGCAGAACAGCGTTGAAAGCCTCAGGGAACTGCTGCATGCCTCCCGTTTTGTAAGGATATTCAGGGCCTTACCTAGAGGCTGGCGCTCCCTTGACTTTAACTTTAGTTACAGTGCAGAGCAAGGGGAGCTTCCAACTAGGAACTGGAAGCACAAGGTTTCTTATGGGAAAACTCAATATCTTATCAGAACTATGCATGCTTTGACTAAAACCCCGGCAACAACAAAGCCTTTCAGGAATTTTCTAGGCCGCATAAACGGTGCTTTCATAATGGGCAAACAAGCCTTGTGCCATCAGTCTTCAATATGTAAGTTGATACGCAGCATTCACGCAGGACGAAAGCTTCCTGGCTCTAGGCAGTTTTCTGATACCGAAACGGGTGCTGAAGCCAGGTCTCTAGGAGGATTGGAAAGCTTACTACCGTTAAACTAAAGCAGAACAGCGTTGAAAGCCTCAGGGAACTGCTGCATGCCTCCCGTTTTGTAAGGATATTCAGGGCCTTACATAGAGGCTGGCGCTCCCTTGACTTTAACTTTAGTTACAGTGCAGAGCAAGTGGAGCTTCCTACTAGGAACTGGAAGCACAAGGTTTCTTATGGGAAAACTCAGTATCTTATCAGAACTATGCATGCAGTGACTAAAACCCCAGCAACAACAAAGCCTTTCAGGAATCTTCGAGGCCGCATAAACGGTGCTTTCATAATGGGCAAACAAGCCTTGTGCCATCAGTCTTCAATATGTAAGTTGATACGCAGCATTCACGCAGGACAAAAGCTTCCTGGCTCTAGGCAGTTTTCTGATACCGAAACGGGTGCTGAAGCAAGGTCTCTAGGAGTATTGGAAAGCTTACTACCTAAAAACTAAAGCAGAGCAGCGTTGAAGTCCTCATGGAGATGCTGCATGCCTCCCGTTTTGTAAGGCTATTCAGGACCTTACTTCGAGGCAAGTGCTCCCCTTGACTTTCACTTTACTTATAGAGCAGAGCAGGGTGAGCTTCCAACTAGGAACTGGAAGCACAAGGTTTCTTTCGGGAAAACTCATTTTCCTCGCAGAAGCAGGCAGGCAGTGACTAAATCCCTGGCAACAACAATGCTTTTCAGGTATCTTCGAGGCCGCATGAACGGAGCTTTCCTAATGAGAAAACAAGCCTTGTGCCATCAGTCTCCAATTTCTAGGTTGACACGCAGCATACACGGAGGACCAGAGCTTCCTGGCTCTCTGCGGTGTTCTGTTACCGAAACGGGTGCTGAAGGAAGGTTCCTAGGAGTCTTGGAAAGCTTACTACCGCTAAACTAAAGAAGAACAGCGATGAAGGCCTCATGGAACTGCTGCATGCCTCCCGCTTTGCAAGGATAATCAGGGCCTTACTTGGAGGATGGTGCTCACGTTGACTCTCACTTTTGGTATAGAGGAGCGCAGGTTGAGCTTCCAACTTGGAACTGGAAGCACAAAGTTTCTTTCCAGAAAACTCATTTTCTTCTCTGAGCCATGCCGGCAGTAACTCAAAGCACCGTAACAACAGTGCTTTTCTGGTAGCTTGGAGACTGCATGAGTGGAGCTTTCAAAATGGGAAAGCAAGATCTGTGTCTCAGTCTCACATTTCCTGATTGACACGCAGCATAAGGACATGTTAATGTTAACAAGTCAAAAGAGATTCACGATACACAGTGGGGCTTTCCCTGATTCAACTTTTTTCTACGACAGCTTATCTGCCTGCAGCAACGTGCCTAAACAAAGGATGCGTGAGGGAGACAGGTGCCTGTGCTTCTTCCAAAGACCTGCAGTGTTACACCAAGAACAGTGCTTAAATTGTACTTGGATGCAAGCCGACCACCTCCTTGAGGATGCGTGACTCTAAGTGCAAAAGGTGAAAAGGGATTCGAAGCAGAGTGTTTTTCTCAATAGAGTTCAGCTAGGGGAATGAGGTTACATCCATTGCATGGAGGACAGTCTAGGAGTGTGTTCCTGAATCCTGTGTAGAGCTGAGGTCATCTGGCTCTCCCAGGGAGGAGTGCAGTGTGTTGCCTTTCTCTAGCCAACAATGAGGTGTTCCAAAAGGCCTACGGGGCAGAAGTTGCTTAATTGGCCATGAGCTTCTTGGCTCTACTCAGTATACTGGTACTGAAACGGTTTCTAAAGCAAGGTCCCTAGGAGTCTTGAAAAGCTTACTACGGTGAAACTAAAGCAGAACAGTGAAGAAGGCCTCATGGAGCTGCTCCATGCCTCCAGTTTGGCAAGGCAAATCAGGGCCTTCCTTCGAGGCTAGGGCTCACGTTGACTTTGACTTTAGGTATAGAGCAGAGCAGGGTGAGCTTCCAACTAGGAACTGGAAGCACAAGGTTTCTTATGGGATAACTCAATATCTTCTCAGAAACATGCCGGCAGTGACTACAACTCTGGCAACAGCAATGCTTTCCAGGTATATTCGAGGCCACATGAACGGAGCTTTCATAATGGGCAAACAGGCCTTGTGCCATCAGTCTCTAATTTCTAGGTTGACACGCAGCATACTCGCTGAACCAGGGCTTCCTGGCTCTAGGCAATTTTCTGATATCGAAACGGGTGCTGAAGCAGGGTCTTTAGGAGTCTTGGAAAGCTTACTACCGTTAAACTAAAGCAGAACAGCGTTGAAAGCCTCAGGGAACTGCTGCATGCCTCCCGTTTTGTAAGGATATTCAGGGCCTTACCTAGAGGCTGGCGCTCCCTTGACTTTAACTTTAGTTACAGTGCAGAGCAAGGGGAGCTTCCAACTAGGAACTGGAAGCACAAGGTTTCTTATGGGAAAACTCAATATCTTATCAGAACTATGCATGCTTTGACTAAAACCCCGGCAACAACAAAGCCTTTCAGGAATTTTCTAGGCCGCATAAACGGTGCTTTCATAATGGGCAAACAAGCCTTGTGCCATCAGTCTTCAATATGTAAGTTGATACGCAGCATTCACGCAGGACGAAAGCTTCCTGGCTCTAGGCAGTTTTCTGATACCGAAACGGGTGCTGAAGCCAGGTCTCTAGGAGGATTGGAAAGCTTACTACCGTTAAACTAAAGCAGAACAGCGTTGAAAGCCTCAGGGAACTGCTGCATGCCTCCCGTTTTGTAAGGATATTCAGGGCCTTACATAGAGGCTGGCGCTCCCTTGACTTTAACTTTAGTTACAGTGCAGAGCAAGTGGAGCTTCCTACTAGGAACTGGAAGCACAAGGTTTCTTATGGGAAAACTCAGTATCTTATCAGAACTATGCATGCAGTGACTAAAACCCCAGCAACAACAAAGCCTTTCAGGAATCTTCGAGGCCGCATAAACGGTGCTTTCATAATGGGCAAACAAGCCTTGTGCCATCAGTCTTCAATATGTAAGTTGATACGCAGCATTCACGCAGGACAAAAGCTTCCTGGCTCTAGGCAGTTTTCTGATACCGAAACGGGTGCTGAAGCAAGGTCTCTAGGAGTATTGGAAAGCTTACTACCTAAAAACTAAAGCAGAGCAGCGTTGAAGTCCTCATGGAGATGCTGCATGCCTCCCGTTTTGTAAGGCTATTCAGGACCTTACTTCGAGGCAAGTGCTCCCCTTGACTTTCACTTTACTTATAGAGCAGAGCAGGGTGAGCTTCCAACTAGGAACTGGAAGCACAAGGTTTCTTTCGGGAAAACTCATTTTCCTCGCAGAAGCAGGCAGGCAGTGACTAAATCCCTGGCAACAACAATGCTTTTCAGGTATCTTCGAGGCCGCATGAACGGAGCTTTCCTAATGAGAAAACAAGCCTTGTGCCATCAGTCTCCAATTTCTAGGTTGACACGCAGCATACACGGAGGACCAGAGCTTCCTGGCTCTCTGCGGTGTTCTGTTACCGAAACGGGTGCTGAAGGAAGGTTCCTAGGAGTCTTGGAAAGCTTACTACCGCTAAACTAAAGAAGAACAGCGATGAAGGCCTCATGGAACTGCTGCATGCCTCCCGCTTTGCAAGGATAATCAGGGCCTTACTTGGAGGATGGTGCTCACGTTGACTCTCACTTTTGGTATAGAGGAGCGCAGGTTGAGCTTCCAACTTGGAACTGGAAGCACAAAGTTTCTTTCCAGAAAACTCATTTTCTTCTCTGAGCCATGCCGGCAGTAACTCAAAGCACCGTAACAACAGTGCTTTTCTGGTAGCTTGGAGACTGCATGAGTGGAGCTTTCAAAATGGGAAAGCAAGATCTGTGTCTCAGTCTCACATTTCCTGATTGACACGCAGCATAAGGACATGTTAATGTTAACAAGTCAAAAGAGATTCACGATACACAGTGGGGCTTTCCCTGATTCAACTTTTTTCTACGACAGCTTATCTGCCTGCAGCAACGTGCCTAAACAAAGGATGCGTGAGGGAGACAGGTGCCTGTGCTTCTTCCAAAGACCTGCAGTGTTACACCAAGAACAGTGCTTAAATTGTACTTGGATGCAAGCCGACCACCTCCTTGAGGATGCGTGACTCTAAGTGCAAAAGGTGAAAAGGGATTCGAAGCAGAGTGTTTTTCTCAATAGAGTTCAGCTAGGGGAATGAGGTTACATCCATTGCATGGAGGACAGTCTAGGAGTGTGTTCCTGAATCCTGTGTAGAGCTGAGGTCATCTGGCTCTCCCAGGGAGGAGTGCAGTGTGTTGCCTTTCTCTAGCCAACAATGAGGTGTTCCAAAAGGCCTACGGGGCAGAAGTTGCTTAGCTGGCCATGAGCTTCTTGGCTCTAATCAGTATACTGGTACTGAAACGGTTTCTAAAGCAACGTCCCTAGGAGTCTTGAAAAGCTTACTACGGTGAAACTAAAGCAGAACAGTGAAGAAGGCCTCATGGAGCTGCTCCATTCCTCCAGTTTGGCAAGGCAAATCAGGGCCTTCCTTCGAGGCTAGGGCTCACGTTGACTTTGACTTTAGGTATAGAGCAGAGCAGGGTGAGCTTCCAACTAGGAACTGGAAGCACAAGGTTTCTTATGGGATAACTCAATATCTTCTCAGAAACATGCCGGCAGTGACTACAACTCTGGTAACAGCAATGCTTTCCAGGTATATTCGAGGCCACATGAACGGAGCTTTCATAATGGGCAAACAGGCCTTGTGCCATCAGTCTCCAATTTCTAGGTTGACACGCAGCATACTCGCTGAACCAGGGCTTCCTGGCTCTAGGCAATTTTCTGATATCGAAACGGGTGCTGAAGCAGGGTCTTTAGGAGTCTTGGAAAGCTTACTACCGTTAAACTAAAGCAGAACAGCGTTGAAAGCCTCAGGGAACTGCTGCATGCCTCCCGTTTTGTAAGGATATTCAGGGCCTTCCCTAGAGGCTGGCGCTCCCTTGACTTTAACTTTAGTTACAGTGCAGAGCAAGGGGAGCTTCCAACTAGGAACTGGAAGCACAAGGTTTCTTATGGGAAAACTCAATATCTTATCAGAACTATGCATGCTTTGACTAAAACCCCGGCAACAACAAAGCCTTTCAGGAATTTTCTAGGCCGCATAAACGGTGCTTTCATAATGGGCAAACAAGCCTTGTGCCATCAGTCTTCAATATGTAAGTTGATACGCAGCATTCACGCAGGACGAAAGCTTCCTGGCTCTAGGCAGTTTTCTGATACCGAAACGGGTGCTGAAGCCAGGTCTCTAGGAGTATTGGAAAGCTTACTACCGTTAAACTAAAGCAGAACAGCGTTGAAAGCCTCAGGGAACTGCTGCATGCCTCCCGTTTTGTAAGGATATTCAGGGCCTTACATAGAGGCTGGCGCTCCCTTGACTTTAACTTTAGTTACAGTGCAGAGCAAGGGGAGCTTCCTACTAGGAACTGGAAGCACAAGGTTTCTTATGGGAAAACTCAGTATCTTATCAGAACTATGCATGCAGTGACTAAAACCCCAGCAACAACAAAGCCTTTCAGGAATCTTCGAGGCCGCATAAACGGTGCTTTCATAATGGGCAAACAAGCCTTGTGCCATCAGTCTTCAATATGTAAGTTGATACGCAGCATTCACGCAGGACAAAAGCTTCCTGGCTCTAGGCAGTTTTCTGATACCGAAACGGGTGCTGAAGCAAGGTCTCTAGGAGTATTGGAAAGCTTACTACCTAAAAACTAAAGCAGAGCAGCGTTGAAGTCCTCATGGAGATGCTGCATGCCTCCCGTTTTGTAAGGCTATTCAGGACCTTACTTCGAGGCAAGTGCTCCCCTTGACTTTCACTTTACTTATAGAGCAGAGCAGGGTGAGCTTCCAACTAGGAACTGGAAGCACAAGGTTTCTTTCGGGAAAACTCATTTTCCTCGCAGAAGCAGGCAGGCAGTGACTAAATCCCTGGCAACAACAATGCTTTTCAGGTATCTTCGAGGCCGCATGAACGGAGCTTTCCTAATGAGAAAACAAGCCTTGTGCCATCACTCTCCAATTTCTAGGTTGACACGCAGCATACACGGAGGACCAGAGCTTCCTGGCTCTCTGCAGTTTTCTGTTACCGAAACGGGTGCTGAAGGAAGGTTCCTAGGAGTCTTGGAAAGCTTACTACCGCTAAACTAAAGAAGAACAGCGATGAAGGCCTCATGGAACTGCTGCATGCTTCCTGATTTGCAAGGATAATCAGGGCCTTACTTGGAGGTTGGTGCTCACGTTGACTCTCACTTTTGGTATAGAGGAGCGCAGGTTGAGCTTCCAACTTGGAACTGGAAGCACAAAGTTTCTTTCCAGAAAACTCATTTTCTTCTCTGAGCCATGCCGGCAGTAACTAAAAGCACCGTAAAAACAGTGCTTTTCTGGTAGCTTGGAGACTGCATGAGTGGAGCTTTCAAAATAGGAAAGCAAGATCTGTGTCTCAGTCTCACATTTCCACATTGACACGCAGCATAAGGACATGTTGATGTTAACAAGTCAAAAGAGATTCACGATACCCAGTGGGGCTTTCCCTGATTCAACTTTTTTCTACGACAGCTTATCTGCCTGCAGCAAAGTGCCTAAACAAAGGATGCGTGAGGGAGACAGGTGCCTGTGCTTCCTCCAAAGGCCTGCAGTGTTACACCAAGAACAGTGCTTAAATTGTACTTGGATGCAAGCCGACCAGCTCCTTCAGGATGCGTGACTCTAAGTGTAAAAGGTGAAAAGGGATTCGAAGCAGAGTGTTTTTCTCAATAGAGTTAAGCTAGGGGAATGAGGTTACATCCATTGCATGGAGGACAGTCTAGAATTGTGATCCTGAATCCTGTGTAGAGCTGAAGTCATCTGGCTCTCCCAAGGAGGAGTGCAGTGTGTTGCCTTTCTCTAGCCAACACTGAGGTGTTCCAAAAGGCCTACGGGGCAGAAGTTGCTTAGCTGGCCATGAGCTTCTTGGCTCTACTCAGTATACTGGTACTGAAACGGTTTCTAAAGCAAGGTCCCTAGGAATCTGGAAAAGCTTACTACGGTGAAACTAAAGCTGGTCAGTGAAGAAGGCCTCATGGAGCTGCTCCATGCCTCCCGTTTGGCAAGGGAAATCAGGGCCTTCCTTCGAGGCTAGGGCTCACGTTGACTTTGACTTTAGGTATAGAGCAGAGCAGGGTGAGCTTCCAACTAGGAACTGGAAGCACAAGTTTCTTACGGGATAACTCAATATCTTCTCAGAAACATGCCGGCAGTGACTACAACTCTGGCAACAGCAATGCTTTTCAGGTATATTCGTGGCCACATGAACGGAGCTTTCATAATGGGCAAACAGGCCTTGTGCCCCAGTCTCCAATTTCTAGGTTGACACGCAGCATACTCCCTGAACCAGGGCTTCCTGGCTCTAGGCAATTTTCTGATATCGAAACAGGTGCTGAAGCAGGGTCTTTAGGAGTCTTGGAAAGCTTATTACCGTTAAACTAAAGCAGAACAGCGTTGAAAGCCTCAGGGAACTGCTGCTTGCCTCCCGTTTTGTAAGGCTATTCAGGGCCTTACATAGAGGCTGGCGCTCCCTTGACTTTAACTTTAGTTACCGTGCAGAGCAAGGGGAGCTTCCAAGTAGGAACTGGAAGCACAAGGTTTCATATGGGAAAACTCAATATCTTATCAGAACTATGCATGCTTTGACTAAAACCCCGGCAACAACAAAGCCTTTCAGGAATTTTCTAGGCCGCATAAACGGTGCTTTCATAATGGGCAAACAAGCCTTGTGCCATCAGTCTTCAATATGTAAGTTGATACGCAGCATTCACGCAGGACGAAAGCTTCCTGGCTCTAGGCAGTTTTCTGATACCGAAACGGGTGCTGAAGCCAGGTCTCTAGGAGTATTGGAAAGCTTACTACCGTTAAACTAAAGCAGAACAGCGTTGAAAGCCTCAGGGAACTGCTGCATGCCTCCCGTTTTGTAAGGATATTCAGGGCCTTACATAGAGGCTGGCGCTCCCTTGACTTTAACTTTAGTTACAGTGCAGAGCAAGGGGAGCTTCCTACTAGGAACTGGAAGCACAAGGTTTCTTATGGGAAAACTCAGTATCTTATCAGAACTATGCATGCAGTGACTAAAACCCCAGCAACAACAAAGCCTTTCAGGAATCTTCGAGGCCGCATAAACGGTGCTTTCATAATGGGCAAACAAGCCTTGTGCCATCAGTCTTCAATATGTAAGTTGATACGCAGCATTCATGCAGGACAAAAGCTTCCTGGCTCTAGGCAGTTTTCTGATACCGAAACGGGTGCTGAAGCAAGGTCTCTAGGGGTATTGGAAAGCTTACTACCTAAAAACTAAAGCAGAGCAGCGTTGAAGTCCTCATGGAGATGCTGCATGCCTCCCGTTTTGTAAGGCTATTCAGGACCTTACTTCGAGGCAAGTGCTCCCCTTGACTTTCACTTTACTTATAGAGCAGAGCAGGGTGAGCTTCCAACTAGGAACTGGAAGCACAAGGTTTCTTTCGGGAAAACTCATTTTCCTCGCAGAAGCAGGCAGGCAGTGACTAAATCCCTGGCAACAAGAATGCTTTTCAGGTATCTTCGAGGCCGCATGAACGGAGCTTTCCTAATGAGAAAACAAGCCTTGTGGCATCAGTCTCCAATTTCTAGGTTGACACGCAGCATACACGGTGGACCAGAGCTTCCTGGCTCTCTGCAGTTTTCTGTTACCGAAACGGGTGCTGAAGGAAGGTTCCTAGGAGTCTTGGAAAGCTTACTACCGCTAAACTAAAGAAGAACAGCGATGAAGGCCTCATGGAACTGCTGCATGCTTCCTGATTTGCAAGGATAATCAGGGCCTTACTTGGAGGTTGGTGCTCACGTTGACTCTCACTTTTGGTATAGAGGAGCGCAGGTTGAGCTTCCAACTTGGAACTGGAAGCACAAAGTTTCTTTCCAGAAAACTCATTTTCTTCTCTGAGCCATGCCGGCAGTAACTCAAAGCACCGTAACAACAGTGCTTTTCTGGTAGCTTCGAGACTGCATGAGTGGAGCTTTCAAAATAGGAAAGCAAGATCTGTGTCTCAGTCTCACATTTCCAGATTGACACGCAGCATAAGGACATGTTGATGTTAACAATTCAAAAGAGATTCACGATACCCAGTGGGGCTTTCCCTGATTCAACTTTTTTCTACGACAGCTTATCTGCCTGCAGCAAAGTGCCTAAACAAAGGATGCGTGAGGGAGACAGGTGCCTGTGCTTCTTCCAAAGACCTGCAGTGTTACACCAAGAACAGTGCTTAAATTGTACTTGGATGCAAGCCGACCACCTCCTTGAGGATGCGTGACTCTAAGTGCAAAAGGTGAAAAGGGATTCGAAGCAGAGTGTTTTTCTCAATAGAGTTCAGCTAGGGGAATGAGGTTACATCCATTGCATGGAGGACAGTCTAGGAGTGTGTTCCTGAATCCTGTGTAGAGCTGAGGTCATCTGGCTCTCCCAGGGAGGAGTGCAGTGTGTTGCCTTTCTCTAGCCAACAATGAGGTGTTCCAAAAGGCCTACGGGGCAGAAGTTGCTTAGCTGGCCATGAGCTTCTTGGCTCTAATCAGTATACTGGTACTGAAACGGTTTCTAAAGCAAGGTCCCTAGGAGTCTTGAAAAGCTTACTACGGTGAAACTAAAGCAGAACAGTGAAGAAGGCCTCATGGAGCTGCTCCATGCCTCCAGTTTGGCAAGGCAAATCAGGGCCTTCCTTCGAGGCTAGGGCTCACGTTGACTTTGACTTTAGGTATAGAGCAGAGCAGGGTGAGCTTCCAACTAGGAACTGGAAGCACAAGGTTTCTTATGGGATAACTCAATATCTTCTCAGAAACATGCCGGCAGTGACTACAACTCTGGCAACAGCAATGCTTTCCAGGTATATTCGAGGCCACATGAACGGAGCTTTCATAATGGGCAAACAGGCCTTGTGCCATCAGTCTCCAATTTCTAGGTTGACACGCAGCATACTCGCTGAACCAGGGCTTCCTGGCTCTAGGCAATTTTCTGATATCGAAACGGGTGCTGAAGCAGGGTCTTTAGGAGTCTTGGAAAGCTTACTACCGTTAAACTAAAGCAGAACAGCGTTGAAAGCCTCAGGGAACTGCTGCATGCCTCCCGTTTTGTAAGGATATTCAGGGCCTTACCTAGAGGCTGGCGCTCCCTTGACTTTAACTTTAGTTACAGTGCAGAGCAAGGGGAGCTTCCAACTAGGAACTGGAAGCACAAGGTTTCTTATGGGAAAACTCAATATCTTATCAGAACTATGCATGCTTTGACTAAAACCCCGGCAACAACAAAGCCTTTCAGGAATTTTCTAGGCCGCATAAACGGTGCTTTCATAATGGGCAAACAAGCCTTGTGCCATCAGTCTTCAATATGTAAGTTGATACGCAGCATTCACGCAGGACGAAAGCTTCCTGGCTCTAGGCAGTTTTCTGATACCGAAACGGGTGCTGAAGCCAGGTCTCTAGGAGTATTGGAAAGCTTACTACCGTTAAACTAAAGCAGAACAGCGTTGAAAGCCTCAGGGAACTGCTGCATGCCTCCCGTTTTGTAAGGATATTCAGGGCCTTACATAGAGGCTGGCGCTCCCTTGACTTTAACTTTAGTTACAGTGCAGAGCAAGGGGAGCTTCCTACTAGGAACTGGAAGCACAAGGTTTCTTATGGGAAAACTCAGTATCTTATCAGAACTATGCATGCAGTGACTAAAACCCCAGCAACAACAAAGCCTTTCAGGAATCTTCGAGGCCGCATAAACGGTGCTTTCATAATGGGCAAACAAGCCTTGTGCCATCAGTCTTCAATATGTAAGTTGATACGCAGCATTCACGCAGGACAAAAGCTTCCTGGCTCTAGGCAGTTTTCTGATACCGAAACGGGTGCTGAAGCAAGGTCTCTAGGGGTATTGGAAAGCTTACTACCTAAAAACTAAAGCAGAGCAGCGTTGAAGTCCTCATGGAGATGCTGCATGCCTCCCGTTTTGTAAGGCTATTCAGGACCTTACTTCGAGGCAAGTGCTCCCCTTGACTTTCACTTTACTTATAGAGCAGAGCAGGGTGAGCTTCCAACTAGGAACTGGAAGCACAAGGTTTCTTTCGGGAAAACTCATTTTCCTCGCAGAAGCAGGCAGGCAGTGACTAAATCCCTGGCAACAACAATGCTTTTCAGGTATCTTCGAGGCCGCATGAACGGAGCTTTCCTAATGAGAAAACAAGCCTTGTGCCATCAGTCTCCAATTTCTAGGTTGACACGCAGCATACACGGAGGACCAGAGCTTCCTGGCTCTCTGCAGTTTTCTGTTACCGAAACGGGTGCTGAAGGAAGGTTCCTAGGAGTCTTGGAAAGCTTACTACCGCTAAACTAAAGAAGAACAGCGATGAAGGCCTCATGGAACTGCTGCATGCTTCCTGATTTGCAAGGATAATCAGGGCCTTACTTGGAGGTTGGTGCTCACGTTGACTCTCACTTTTGGTATAGAGGAGCGCAGGTTGAGCTTCCAACTTGGAACTGGAAGCACAAAGTTTCTTTCCAGAAAACTCATTTTCTTCTCTGAGCCATGCCGGCAGTAACTCAAAGCACCGTAACAACAGTGCTTTTCTGGTAGCTTCGAGACTGCATGAGTGGAGCTTTCAAAATAGGAAAGCAAGATCTGTGTCTCAGTCTCACATTTCCAGATTGACACGCAGCATAAGGACATGTTGATGTTAACAAGTCAAAAGAGATTCACGATACCCAGTGGGGCTTTCCCTGATTCAACTTTTTTCTACGACAGCTTATCTGCCTGCAGCAAAGTGCCTAAACAAAGGATGCGTGAGGGAGACAGGTGCCTGTGCTTCCTCCAAAGACCTGCAGTGTTACACCAAGAACAGTGCTTAAATTGTACTTGGATGCAAGCCGACCAGCTCCTTCAGGATGCGTGACTCTAAGTGTAAAAGGTGAAAAGGGATTCGAAGCAGAGTGTTTTTCTCAATAGAGTTCAGCTAGGGGAATGAGGTTACATCCATTGCATGGAGGACAGTCTAGAAGTGTGATCCTGAATCCTGTGTAGAGCTGAGGTCATCTGGCTCTCCCAAGGAGGAGTGCAGTGTGTTGCCTTTCTCTAGCCAACACTGAGGTGTTCCAAAAGGCCTACGGGGCAGAAGTTGCTTAGCTGGCCATGAGCTTCTTGGCTCTACTCAGTATACTGGTACTGAAACGGTTTCTAAAGCAAGGTCCCTAGGAATCTGGAAAAGCTTACTACGGTGAAACTAAAGCTGGTCAGTGAAGAAGGCCTCATGGAGCTGCTCCATGCCTCCCGTTTGGCAAGGGAAATCAGGGCCTTCCTTCGAGGCTAGGGCTCACGTTGACTTTGACTTTAGGTATAGAGCAGAGCAGGGTGAGCTTCCAACTAGGAACTGGAAGCACAAGTTTCTTACGGGATAACTCAATATCTTCTCAGAAACATGCCGGCAGTGACTACAACTCTGGCAACAGCAATGCTTTTCAGGTATATTCGTGGCCACATGAACGGAGCTTTCATAATGGGCAAACAGGCCTTGTGCCCCAGTCTCCAATTTCTAGGTTGACACGCAGCATACTCCCTGAACCAGGGCTTCCTGGCTCTAGGCAATTTTCTGATATCGAAACAGGTGCTGAAGCAGGGTCTTTAGGAGTCTTGGAAAGCTTATTACCATTAAACTAAAGCAGAACAGCGTTGAAAGCCTCAGGGAACTGCTGCATGCTTCCTGATTTGCAAGGATAATCAGGGCCTTACTTGGAGGTTGGTGCTCACGTTGACTCTCACTTTTGGTATAGAGGAGCGCAGGTTGAGCTTCCAACTTGGAACTGGAAGCACAAAGTTTCTTTCCAGAAAACTCATTTTCTTCTCTGAGCCATGCCGGCAGTAACTAAAAGCACCGTAACAACACTGCTTTTCTGGTAGCTTCGAGACTGCATGAGTGGAGCTTTCAAAATAGGAAAGCAAGATCTGTGTCTCAGTCTCACATTTCCAGATTGACACGCAGCATAAGGACATGTTGATGTTAACAAGTCAAAAGAGATTCACGATACCCAGTGGGGCTTTCCCTGATTCAACTTTTTTCTACGACAGCTTATCTGCCTGCAGCAAAGTGCCTAAACAAAGGATGCGTGAGGGAGACAGGTGCCTGTGCTTCCTCCAAAGACCTGCAGTGTTACACCAAGAACAGTGCTTAAATTGTACTTGGATGCAAGCCGACCAGCTCCTTCAGGATGCGTGACTCTAAGTGTAAAAGGTGAAAAGGGATTCGAAGCAGAGTGTTTTTCTCAATAGAGTTCAGCTAGGGGAATGAGGTTACATCCATTGCATGGAGGACAGTCTAGAAGTGTGATCCTGAATCCTGTGTAGAGCTGAGGTCATCTGGCTCTCCCAAGGAGGAGTGCAGTGTGTTGCCTTTCTCTAGCCAACACTGAGGTGTTCCAAAAGGCCTACGGGGCAGAAGTTGCTTAGCTGGCCATGAGCTTCTTGGCTCTACTCAGTATACTGGTACTGAAACGGTTTCTAAAGCAAGGTCCCTAGGAATCTGGAAAAGCTTACTACGGTGAAACTAAAGCTGGTCAGTGAAGAAGGCCTCATGGAGCTGCTCCATGCCTCCCGTTTGGCAAGGGAAATCAGGGCCTTCCTTCGAGGCTAGGGCTCACGTTGACTTTGACTTTAGGTATAGAGCAGAGCAGGGTGAGCTTCCAACTAGGAACTGGAAGCACAAGTTTCTTACGGGATAACTCAATATCTTCTCAGAAACATGCCGGCAGTGACTACAACTCTGGCAACAGCAATGCTTTTCAGGTATATTCGTGGCCACATGAACGGAGCTTTCATAATGGGCAAACAGGCCTTGTGCCCCAGTCTCCAATTTCTAGGTTGACACGCAGCATACTCCCTGAACCAGGGCTTCCTGGCTCTAGGCAGTTTTCTGATACCGAAACGGGTGCTGAAGCAAGGTCTCTAGGGGTATTGGAAAGCTTACTACCTAAAAACTAAAGCAGAGCAGCGTTGAAGTCCTCATGGAGATGCTGCATGCCTCCCGTTTTGTAAGGCTATTCAGGACCTTACTTCGAGGCAAGTGCTCCCCTTGACTTTCACTTTACTTATAGAGCAGAGCAGGGTGAGCTTCCAACTAGGAACTGGAAGCACAAGGTTTCTTTCGGGAAAACTCATTTTCCTCGCAGAAGCAGGCAGGCAGTGACTAAATCCCTGGCAACAACAATGCTTTTCAGGTATCTTCGAGGCCGCATGAACGGAGCTTTCCTAATGAGAAAACAAGCCTTGTGCCATCAGTCTCCAATTTCTAGGTTGACACGCAGCATACACGGAGGACCAGAGCTTCCTGGCTCTCTGCGGTGTTCTGTTACCGAAACGGGTGCTGAAGGAAGGTTCCTAGGAGTCTTGGAAAGCTTACTACCGCTAAACTAAAGAAGAACAGCGATGAAGGCCTCATGGAACTGCTGCATGCTTCCTGATTTGCAAGGATAATCAGGGCCTTACTTGGAGGTTGGTGCTCACGTTGACTCTCACTTTTGGTATAGAGGAGCGCAGGTTGAGCTTCCAACTTGGAACTGGAAGCACAAAGTTTCTTTCCAGAAAACTCATTTTCTTCTCTGAGCCATGCCGGCAGTAACTCAAAGCACCGTAACAACAGTGCTTTTCTGGTAGCTTCGAGACTGCATGAGTGGAGCTTTCAAAATAGGAAAGCAAGATCTGTGTCTCAGTCTCACATTTCCAGATTGACACGCAGCATAAGGACATGTTGATGTTAACAAGTCAAAAGAGATTCACGATACACAGTGGGGCTTTCCCTGATTCAACTTTTTTCTACGACAGCTTATCTGCCTGCAGCAAAGTGCCTAAACAAAGGATGCGTGAGGGAGACAGGTGCCTGTGCTTCCTCCAAAGACCTGCAGTGTTACACCAAGAACAGTGCTTAAATTGTACTTGGATGCAAGCCGACCAGCTCCTTCAGGATGCGTGACTCTAAGTGTAAAAGGTGAAAAGGGATTCGAAGCAGAGTGTTTTTCTCAATAGAGTTCAGCTAGGGGAATGAGGTTACATCCATTGCATGGAGGACAGTCTAGAAGTGTGATCCTGAATCCTGTGTAGAGCTGAGGTCATCTGGCTCTCCCAAGGAGGAGTGCAGTGTGTTGCCTTTCTCTAGCCAACACTGAGGTGTTCCAAAAGGCCTACGGGGCAGAAGTTGCTTAGCTGGCCATGAGCTTCTTGGCTCTACTCAGTATACTGGTACTGAAACGGTTTCTAAAGCAAGGTCCCTAGGAATCTGGAAAAGCTTACTACGGTGAAACTAAAGCTGGTCAGTGAAGAAGGCCTCATGGAGCTGCTCCATGCCTCCCGTTTGGCAAGGGAAATCAGGGCCTTCCTTCGAGGCTAGGGCTCACGTTGACTTTGACTTTAGGTATAGAGCAGAGCAGGGTGAGCTTCCAACTAGGAACTGGAAGCACAAGTTTCTTACGGGATAACTCAATATCTTCTCAGAAACATGCCGGCAGTGACTACAACTCTGGCAACAGCAATGCTTTTCAGGTATATTCGTGGCCACATGAACGGAGCTTTCATAATGGGCAAACAGGCCTTGTGCCCCAGTCTCCAATTTCTAGGTTGACACGCAGCATACTCCCTGAACCAGGGCTTCCTGGCTCTAGGCAATTTTCTGATATCGAAACAGGTGCTGAAGCAGGGTCTTTAGGAGTCTTGGAAAGCTTATTACCATTAAACTAAAGCAGAACAGCGTTGAAAGCCTCAGGGAACTGCTGCATGCCTCCCGTCTTGTAAGGATATTCAGGGCCTTACATAGAGGCTGGCGCTCCCTTGACTTTAACTTTAGTTACAGTGCAGAGCAAGGGGAGCTTCCTACTAGGAACTGGAAGCGCAAGGTTTCTTATGGGAAAACTCCGTATCTTATCAGAACTATGCATGCAGTGACTAAAACCCCAGCAACAACAAAGCCTTTCAGGAATCTTCGAGGCCGCATAAACGGTGCTTTCATAATGGGCAAACAAGCCTTGTGCCATCAGTCTTCAATATGTAAGTTGATACGCAGCATTCACGCAGGACGAAAGCTACCTGGCTCTAGGCAGTTTTCTGATACCGAAACGGGTGCTGAAGCCAGGTCTCTAGGAGTATTGGAAAGCTTACTACCGTTAAACTAAAGCAGAACAGCGTTGAAAGCCTCAGGGAACTGCTGCATGCCTCCCGTTTTGTAAGGATATTCAGGGCCTTACATAGAGGCTGGCGCTCCCTTGACTTTAACTTTAGTTACAGTGCAGAGCAAGGGGAGCTTCCTACTAGGAACTGGAAGCACAAGGTTTCTTATGGGAAAACTCAGTATCTTATCAGAACTATGCATGCAGTGACTAAAACCCCAGCAACAACAAAGCCTTTCAGGAATCTTCGAGGCCGCATAAACGGTGCTTTCATAATGGGCAAACAAGCCTTGTGCCATCAGTCTTCAATATGTAAGTTGATACGCAGCATTCACGCAGGACAAAAGCTTCCTGGCTCTAGGCAGTTTTCTGATACCGAAACGGGTGCTGAAGCAAGGTCTCTAGGGGTATTGGAAAGCTTACTACCTAAAAACTAAAGCAGAGCAGCGTTGAAGTCCTCATGGAGATGCTGCATGCCTCCCGTTTTGTAAGGCTATTCAGGACCTTACTTCGAGGCAAGTGCTCCCCTTGACTTTCACTTTACTTATAGAGCAGAGCAGGGTGAGCTTCCAACTAGGAACTGGAAGCACAAGGTTTCTTTCGGGAAAACTCATTTTCCTCGCAGAAGCAGGCAGGCAGTGACTAAATCCCTGGCAACAACAATGCTTTTCAGGTATCTTCGAGGCCGCATGAACGGAGCTTTCCTAATGAGAAAACAAGCCTTGTGCCATCAGTCTCCAATTTCTAGGTTGACACGCAGCATACACGGAGGACCAGAGCTTCCTGGCTCTCTGCAGTTTTCTGTTACCGAAACGGGTGCTGAAGGAAGGTTCCTAGGAGTCTTGGAAAGCTTACTACCGCTAAACTAAAGAAGAACAGCGATGAAGGCCTCATGGAACTGCTGCATGCTTCCTGATTTGCAAGGATAATCAGGGCCTTACTTGGAGGTTGGTGCTCACGTTGACTCTCACTTTTGGTATAGAGGAGCGCAGGTTGAGCTTCCAACTTGGAACTGGAAGCACAAAGTTTCTTTCCAGAAAACTCATTTTCTTCTCTGAGCCATGCCGGCAGTAACTCAAAGCACCGTAACAACAGTGCTTTTCTGGTAGCTTCGAGACTGCATGAGTGGAGCTTTCAAAATAGGAAAGCAAGATCTGTGTCTCAGTCTCACATTTCCAGATTGACACGCAGCATAAGGACATGTTGATGTTAACAATTCAAAAGAGATTCACGATACCCAGTGGGGCTTTCCCTGATTCAACTTTTTTCTACGACAGCTTATCTGCCTGCAGCAAAGTGCCTAAACAAAGGATGCGTGAGGGAGACAGGTGCCTGTGCTTCCTCCAAAGACCTGCAGTGTTACACCAAGAACAGTGCTTAAATTGTACTTGGATGCAAGCCGACCAGCTCCTTCAGGATGCGTGACTCTAAGTGTAAAAGGTGAAAAGGGATTCGAAGCAGAGTGTTTTTCTCAATAGAGTTCAGCTAGGGGAATGAGGTTACATCCATTGCATGGAGGACAGTCTAGAAGTGTGATCCTGAATCCTGTGTAGAGCTGAGGTCATCTGGCTCTCCCAAGGAGGAGTGCAGTGTGTTGCCTTTCTCTAGCCAACACTGAGGTGTTCCAAAAGGCCTACGGGGCAGAAGTTGCTTAGCTGGCCATGAGCTTCTTGGCTCTACTCAGTATACTGGTACTGAAACGGTTTCTAAAGCAAGGTCCCTAGGAATCTGGAAAAGCTTACTACGGTGAAACTAAAGCTGGTCAGTGAAGAAGGCCTCATGGAGCTGCTCCATGCCTCCCGTTTGGCAAGGGAAATCAGGGCCTTCCTTCGAGGCTAGGGCTCACGTTGACTTTGACTTTAGGTATAGAGCAGAGCAGGGTGAGCTTCCAACTAGGAACTGGAAGCACAAGTTTCTTACGGGATAACTCAATATCTTCTCAGAAACATGCCGGCAGTGACTACAACTCTGGCAACAGCAATGCTTTTCAGGTATATTCGTGGCCACATGAACGGAGCTTTCATAATGGGCAAACAGGCCTTGTGCCCCAGTCTCCAATTTCTAGGTTGACACGCAGCATACTCCCTGAACCAGGGCTTCCTGGCTCTAGGCAATTTTCTGATATCGAAACAGGTGCTGAAGCAGGGTCTTTAGGAGTCTTGGAAAGCTTATTACCATTAAACTAAAGCAGAACAGCGTTGAAAGCCTCAGGGAACTGCTGCATGCTTCCTGATTTGCAAGGATAATCAGGGCCTTACTTGGAGGTTGGTGCTCACGTTGACTCTCACTTTTGGTATAGAGGAGCGCAGGTTGAGCTTCCAACTTGGAACTGGAAGCACAAAGTTTCTTTCCAGAAAACTCATTTTCTTCTCTGAGCCATGCCGGCAGTAACTAAAAGCACCGTAACAACACTGCTTTTCTGGTAGCTTCGAGACTGCATGAGTGGAGCTTTCAAAATAGGAAAGCAAGATCTGTGTCTCAGTCTCACATTTCCAGATTGACACGCAGCATAAGGACATGTTGATGTTAACAAGTCAAAAGAGATTCACGATACCCAGTGGGGCTTTCCCTGATTCAACTTTTTTCTACGACAGCTTATCTGCCTGCAGCAAAGTGCCTAAACAAAGGATGCGTGAGGGAGACAGGTGCCTGTGCTTCCTCCAAAGACCTGCAGTGTTACACCAAGAACAGTGCTTAAATTGTACTTGGATGCAAGCCGACCAGCTCCTTCAGGATGCGTGACTCTAAGTGTAAAAGGTGAAAAGGGATTCGAAGCAGAGTGTTTTTCTCAATAGAGTTCAGCTAGGGGAATGAGGTTACATCCATTGCATGGAGGACAGTCTAGAAGTGTGATCCTGAATCCTGTGTAGAGCTGAGGTCATCTGGCTCTCCCAAGGAGGAGTGCAGTGTGTTGCCTTTCTCTAGCCAACACTGAGGTGTTCCAAAAGGCCTACGGGGCAGAAGTTGCTTAGCTGGCCATGAGCTTCTTGGCTCTACTCAGTATACTGGTACTGAAACGGTTTCTAAAGCAAGGTCCCTAGGAATCTGGAAAAGCTTACTACGGTGAAACTAAAGCTGGTCAGTGAAGAAGGCCTCATGGAGCTGCTCCATGCCTCCCGTTTGGCAAGGGAAATCAGGGCCTTCCTTCGAGGCTAGGGCTCACGTTGACTTTGACTTTAGGTATAGAGCAGAGCAGGGTGAGCTTCCAACTAGGAACTGGAAGCACAAGTTTCTTACGGGATAACTCAATATCTTCTCAGAAACATGCCGGCAGTGACTACAACTCTGGCAACAGCAATGCTTTTCAGGTATATTCGTGGCCACATGAACGGAGCTTTCATAATGGGCAAACAGGCCTTGTGCCCCAGTCTCCAATTTCTAGGTTGACACGCAGCATACTCCCTGAACCAGGGCTTCCTGGCTCTAGGCAGTTTTCTGATACCGAAACGGGTGCTGAAGCAAGGTCTCTAGGGGTATTGGAAAGCTTACTACCTAAAAACTAAAGCAGAGCAGCGTTGAAGTCCTCATGGAGATGCTGCATGCCTCCCGTTTTGTAAGGCTATTCAGGACCTTACTTCGAGGCAAGTGCTCCCCTTGACTTTCACTTTACTTATAGAGCAGAGCAGGGTGAGCTTCCAACTAGGAACTGGAAGCACAAGGTTTCTTTCGGGAAAACTCATTTTCCTCGCAGAAGCAGGCAGGCAGTGACTAAATCCCTGGCAACAACAATGCTTTTCAGGTATCTTCGAGGCCGCATGAACGGAGCTTTCCTAATGAGAAAACAAGCCTTGTGCCATCAGTCTCCAATTTCTAGGTTGACACGCAGCATACACGGAGGACCAGAGCTTCCTGGCTCTCTGCGGTGTTCTGTTACCGAAACGGGTGCTGAAGGAAGGTTCCTAGGAGTCTTGGAAAGCTTACTACCGCTAAACTAAAGAAGAACAGCGATGAAGGCCTCATGGAACTGCTGCATGCCTCCCGCTTTGCAAGGATAATCAGGTCCTTACTTGGAGGATGGTGCTCACGTTGACTCTCACTTTTGGTATAGAGGAGCGCAGGTTGAGCTTCCAACTTGGAATTGGAAGCACAAAGTTTCTTTCCAGAAAACTCATTTTCTTCTCTGAGCCATGCCGGCAGTAACTCAAAGCACCATAACAACAGTGCTTTTCTGGTACCTTGGAGACTGCACGAGTGGAGCTTTGAAAATGGGAAAGCAAGATCTCTGTCTCAGTCTCACATTTCCTGATTGACACGCAGCATAAGGACATGTTAATGTTAACAAGTCAAAAGAGATTCACGATACCCAGTGGGGCTTTCCCTGATTCAACTTTTTTCTACGACAGCTTATCTGCCTGCAGCAACGTGCCTAAACAAAGGATGCGTGAGGGAGACAGGTGCCTGTGCTTCTTCCAAAGACCTGCAGTGTTACACCAAGAACAGTGCTTAAATTGTACTCGGATGCAAGCCGACCACCTCCTTGAGGATGCGTGACTCTAAGTGCAAAAGGTGAAAAGGGATTCGAAGCAGAGTGTTTTTCTCAATAGAGTTCAGCTAGGGGAATGAGGTTACATCCATTGCATGGAGGACAGTCTAGGAGTGTGTTCCTGAATCCTGTGTAGAGCTGAGGTCATCTGGCTCTCCCAGGGAGGAGTGCAGTGTGTTGCCTTTCTCTAGCCAACAATGAGGTGTTCCAAAAGGCCTACGGGGCAGAAGTTGCTTAGCTGGCCCTGAGCTTCTTGGCTGTACTCAGTATACTGGTACTGAAACGGTTTCTAAAGCAAGGTCCCTAGGAATCTGGAAAAGCTTACTACGGTGAAACTAAAGCTGGTCAGTGAAGAAGGCCTCATGGAGCTGCTCCATGCCTCCAGTTTGGCAAGGCAAATCAGGGCCTTCCTTCGAGGCTAGGGCTCACGTTGACTTTGACTTTAGGTATAGAGCAGAGCAGGGTGAGCTTCCAACTAGGAACTGGAAGCACAAGGTTTCTTATGGGATAACTCAATATCTTCTCAGAAACATGCCGGCAGTGACTACAACTCTGGCAACAGCAATGCTTTCCAGGTATATTCGAGGCCACATGAACGGAGCTTTCATAATGGGCAAACAGGCCTTGTGCCATCAGTCTCCAATTTCTAGGTTGACACGCAGCATACTCGCTGAACCAGGGCTTCCTGGCTCTAGGCATTTTCTGATATCGAAACGGGTGCTGAAGCAGGGTCTTTAGGAGTCTTGGAAAGCTTACTACCGTTAAACTAAAGCAGAACAGCGTTGAAAGCCTCAGGGAACTGCTGCATGCCTCCCGTTTTGTAAGGATATTCAGGGCCTTACCTAGAGGCTGGCGCTCCCTTGACTTTAACTTTAGTTACAGTGCAGAGCAAGGGGAGCTTCCAACTAGGAACTGGAAGCACAAGGTTTCTTATGGGAAAACTCCGTATCTTATCAGAACTATGCATGCAGTGACTAAAACCCCAGCAACAACAAAGCCTTTCAGGAATCTTCGAGGCCGCATAAACGGTGCTTTCATAATGGGCAAACAAGCCTTGTGCCATCAGTCTTCAATATGTAAGTTGATACGCAGCATTCACGCAGGACAAAAGCTTCCTGGCTCTAGGCAGTTTTCTGATACCGAAACGGGTGCTGAAGCAAGGTCTCTAGGAGTATTGGAAAGCTTACTACCTAAAAACTGAAGCAGAGCAGCGTTGAAGTCCTCATGGAGATGCTGCATGCCTCCCGTTTTGTAAGGCTATTCAGGGCCTTACTTCGAGGCAAGTGCTCCCCTTGACTTTCACTTTAGTTATAGAGCAGAGCAGGGTGAGCTTCCAACTAGGAACTGGAAGCACAAGGTTTCTTTCGGGAAAACTCAATATCTTATCAGAACTATGCATGCTTTGACTAAAACCCCGGCAACAACAAAGCCTTTCAGGAATTTTCTAGGCCGCATAAACGGTGCTTTCATAATGGGCAAACAAGCCTTGTGCCATCAGTCTTCAATATGTACGTTGATACGCAGCATTCACGCAGGACGAAAGCTTCCTGGCTCTAGGCAGTTTTCTGATACCGAAACGGGTGCTGAAGCCAGGTCTCTAGGAGTATTGGAAAGCTTACTACCGTTAAACTAAAGCAGAACAGCGTTGAAAGCCTCAGGGAACTGCTGCATGCCTCCCGTCTTGTAAGGATATTCAGGGCCTTACATAGAGGCTGGCGCTCCCTTGACTTAACTTTAGTTACAGTGCAGAGCAAGGGGAGCTTCCTACTAGGAACTGGAAGCACAAGGTTTCTTATGGGAAAATTCAGTATCTTATCAGAACTATGCATGCAGTGACTAAAACCCCACAAACAACAAAGCCTTTCAGGAATCTTCGAGGCCGCATAAACGGTGCTTTCATAAAGGGCAAACAAGCCTTGAACCATCAGTCTTCAATATGTAAGTTGATACGTAGCATTCACGCAGGACAAAAGCTTCCTGGCTCTAGGCAGTTTTCTGATACCGAAACGGGTGCTGAAGCAAGGTCTCTAGGAGTATTGGAAAGCTTACTACCTAAAAACTAAAGCAGAGCAGCGTTGAAGTCCTCATGGAGATGCTGCATGCCTCCCGTTTTGTAAGGCTATTCAGGACCTTACTTCGAGGCAAGTGCTCCCCTTGACTTTCACTTTACTTATAGAGCAGAGAAGGGTGAGCTTCCAACTAGGAAGTGGAAGCACAAGGTTTCTTTCGGGAAAACTCATTTTCCTCGCAGAAGCAGGCAGGCAGTGACTAAATCCCTGGCAACAACAATGCTTTTCAGGTATCTTCGAGGCCGCATGAACGGAGCTTTCCTAATGAGAAAACAAGCCTTGTGCCATCACTCTCCAATTTCTAGGTTGACACGCAGCATACACGGAGGACCAGAGTTTCCTGGCTCTCTGCAGTTTTCTGTTACCGAAACGGGGGCTGAAGGAAGGTTCCTAGGAGTCTTGGAAAGCTTACTACCGCTAAACTAAAGAAGAACAGCGATGAAGGCCTCATGGAACTGCTGCATGCTTCCTGATTTGCAAGGATAATCAGGGCCTCACTTGGAGGTTGGTGCTCACGTTGACTCTCACTTTTGGTATAGAGGAGCGCAGGTTGAGCTTCCAACTTGGAACTGGAAGCACAAAGTTTCTTTCCAGAAAACTCATTTTCTTCTCTGAGCCATGCCGGCAGTAACTAAAAGCACCGTAACAACAGTGCTTTTCTGGTAGCTTCGAGACTGCATGAGTGGAGCTTTCAAAATAGGAAAGCAAGATCTGTGTCTCAGTCTCACATTTCCAGATTGACACGCAGCATAAGGACATGTTGATGTTAACAAGTCAAAAGAGATTCACGATACCCAGTGGGGCTTTCCCTGATTCAACTTTTTTCTACGACAGCTTATCTGCCTGCAGCAAAGTGCCTAAAGAAAGGATGCAAGAGGGAGACAGGTGCCTGTGCTTCCTCCAAAGACCTGCAGTGTTACACCAAGAACAGTGCTTAAATTGTACTTGGATGCAAGCCAACCAGCTCCTTCAGGATGCGTGACTCTAAGTGTAAAAGGTGAAAAGGGATTCGAAGCAGAGTGTTTTTCTCAATAGAGTTCAGCTAGGGGAATGAGGTTACATCCATTGCATGGAGGACAGTCTAGAAGTGTGATCCTGAATCCTGTGTAGAGCTGAGGTCATCTGGCTCTCCCAAGGAGGAGTGCAGTGTGTTGCCTTTCTCTAGCCAACACTGAGGTGTTCCAAAAGGCCTACGGGGCAGAAGTTGCTTAGGTGGCCCTGAGCTTCTTGGCTCTACTCAGTATACTGGTACTGAAACGGTTTCTAAAGCAAGGTCCCTAGGAGTCTTGAAAGGCTTACTACGGTGAAACTAAAGCAGAACAGTGAAGAAGGCCTCATGGAGCTGCTCCATGCCTCCAGTTTGGCAAGGCAAATCAGGGCCTTCCTTCGAGGCTAGGGCTCACGTTGACTTTGACTTTAGGTATATAGCAGACCAGGATGAGCTTCCAACTAGGAACTGGAAGCACAAGGTTTCTTATGCGATAACTCAACATCTTCTCAGAAACATGCCGGCAGTGACTACAACTCTGGCAACAGCAATGCTTTCCAGGTATATTCGAGGCCACATGAACGGAGCTTTCATAATGGGCAAACAGGCCTTGTGTCATCAGTCTCCAATTTCTAGGTTGACACGCAGCATATTCGCTGAACCAGGGCTTCCTGGCTCTAGGCAATTTTCTGATATCGAAACGGGTGCTGAAGCAGGGTCTTTAGGAGTCTTGGAAAGCTTACTACCGTTAAACTAAAGCAGAACAGCGTTGAAAGCCTCAGGGAACTGCTGTATGCCTCCCGTTTTGTAAGGATATTCAGGGCCTTACCTAGAGGCTGGCGCTCCCTTGACTTTAACTTTAGTTACAGTGCAGAGCAAGGGGAGCTTCCAACTAGGAACTGGAAGCAGAAGGTTTCTTATGGGAAAACTCAATATCTTATCAGTACTATGCATGCAGTGATTAAAACCCCGTCAACAACAAAGCCTTTCAGGAATCTTCGAGGCCGCATAAACGGTGCTTTCATAATGGGCAAACAAGCCTTCTGCCATCAGTCTTCAATATGTAAGTTGATACGCAGTATTCACGCAGGACGAGAGCTTCCTGGCTCTAGGCAGTTTTCTGATACCGAAACAGGTGCTGAAGCCAGGTCTCTAGGAGTATTGGAAAGCTTACTACCGTAAAACTAAAGCAGAGCAGCGTTGAAGTCCTCATGGAGATGCTGCATGCCTCCCGTTTTGTAAGGCTATTCAGGGCCTTACGTCGAGGCAAGTGCTCCCCTTGACTTTCACTTTAGTTATAGAGCAGAGCAGGGTGAGCTTCCAACTAGGAACTGGAAGCACAAGGTTTCTTTCGGGATAACTCATTTTCCTCGCAGAAGCAGGCAGGCAGTGACTAAATCCCTGGCAACAACAATGCTTTTCAGGTATCTTCGAGGCCGCATGAACGGAGCTTTCCTAATGAGAAAAGAAGCCTTGTGCCATCAGTCTCCAATTTCTAGGTTGACACGCAGCATACACGGAGGACCAGAGCTTCCTGGCTCTCTGCAGTGTTCTGTTACCGAAACGGGTGCTGAAGGAAGGTTCCTAGGAGTCTTGGAAAGCTTACTACCGCTAAACTAAAGAAGAACAGCGATGAAGGCCTCATGGAACTGCTGCATGCCTCCCGCTTTGCAAGGATAATCAGGGCCTTACTTGGAGGTTGGTGCTCACGTTGACTCTCACTTTTGGTATAGAGGAGCGCAGGTTGAGCTTCCAACTTGGAACTGGAAGCACAAAGTTTCTTTCCAGAAAACTCATTTTCTTCTCTGAGCCATGCCGGCAGTAACTAAAAGCACCGTAACAACAGTGCTTTTCTGGTAGCTTGGAGACTGCATGTGTGGAGCTTTCAAAATGGGAAAGCAAGATCTGTGTCTCAGTCTCACATTTCCTGATTGACACGCAGCATAAGGACATGTTGATGTTAACAAGTGAAAAGAGATTCACGATACACAGTGGGGCTTTCCCTGATTCAACTTTTTTCTACGACAGCTTATCTGCCTGCAGCAACGTACCTAAACAAAGGATGCGTGAGGGAGACAGGTGCCTGTGCTTCTTCCAAAGACCTGCAGTGTTACACCAAGAACAGTGCTTAAATTGTACATAGATGCAAGCCGACCACCTCCTTAGGATGCGTGACTCTAAGTGTAAAAGATGAAAAGGGATTCGAAGCAGAGTGTTTTTCTCAATAGATTTCAGCTAGCGGAATGAGGTTACATCCATTGCATGGAGGACAGTGTAGAAGTGTGTTCCTGAATCCGGTGTAGAGCTGAGGTCATCTGGCTCCCCCAGCGAGGAGTGCAGTGTGTTGCCTTTCTCTATCCAACACTGAGGTGTTCCAAAAGGCCTACGGGGCAGAAGTTGCCTAGCTGGCCCTGAGCTTCTTGGCTCTACTCAGTATACTGGTACTGAAACGGTTTCTAAAGCAAGGTCCCTAGGAGTCTGGGAAAGCTTACTAGGGTGAAACTAAAGCAGAACAGTGAAGAACGCCTCATGGAGCTGCTCCATGCCTACCGTTTGGCAAGGCAAATCAGGGCCTTCCTTCGAGGCTAGGGCTCACGTTGACTTTGACTTTAGGTATAGGGCAGAGCAGGGTGAGCTTCCAACTAGGAACTGGAAGCACAAGGTTTCTTATGGGATAACTCAATATCTTCTCAGAAACATGCTGGCAGTGACTACAACTCTGGCAACAGCAGTGCTTTTCAGGTATATTCGAGGCCACATGAAAGGAGCTTTCATAATGGGCAAACAGGCCTTGTGCCATCAGTCTCCAATTTCTAGGTTGACACGCAGCATACTCGCTGAACCAGGGCTTCCTAGCTCTAGGCAATTTTCTGATATCGAAACGGGTGCTGAAGCAGGGTCTTTAGGAGTCTTGGAAAGCATACTACCGTTAAACTAAAGCAGAACAGCGTTGAAAGCCTCAGGGAACTGCTGCATGCCTCGCACTTTGCAAGGATAATCAGGGCCTTACTTGGAGGTTGGTGCTCACGTTGACTCTCACTTTTGGTATAGCGGAGCGCAGGTTGAGCTTCCAACTTGGAACTGGAAGCACAAAGTTTCTTTCCAGAAAACTCATTTTCTTCTCTGAGCCATGCCGGCAGTAACTAAAAGCACCGTAACAACAGTGCTTTTCTGGTAGCTTCGAGACTGCATGAGTGGGGCTTTCAAAATGGGAAAGCAAGATCTGTGTCTCAGTCTCACATTTCCAGATTGACACGCAGCATAAGGACATGTTGATGTTAACTAGTCAAAAGAGATTCACAATACCCAGTGGGGCTTTCCCTGATTCAAATTTTTTCTATGACAGCTTATCTGCCTGCAGCAAAGTGCCTAAACAAAGGATGCGTGAGGGAGACTAGTGCCTGTGCTTCTTCCAAAGACCTGCAGTGTTACACCAAGAACAGTGCTTAAATTGTACTTGGATGCAAGCCGACCACCTCCTTGAGGATGCGTGACTCTAAGTGCAAAAGGTGAAAAGGGATTCGAAGCAGAGTGTTTTTCTCAATAGAGTTCAGCTAGGGGAATGAGGTTACATCCATTGCATGGAGGACAGTCTAGAAGTGTGTTCCTGAATCCTGTGTAGAGCTGAGGTCATCTGGCTCTCCCAGGGAGGAGTGCAGTGTGTTGCCTTTCTCTAGCCAACACTGAGGTGTTCCAAAAGGCCTACGGGGCAGAAGTTGCTTAGCTGGCCCTGAACTTCTTGGCTCTACTCAGTATACTGCTACTGAAACGGTTTCTAAAGCAAGGTCCTTAGGAGTCTTGAAAAGCTTACTACGGTGAAACTAAAGCAGAACAGTGAAGAAGGCCTCATGGAGCTGCTCCATGCCTCCCGTTTGGCAAGGGAAATCAGGGCCTTCCTTCGAGGCTAGGGCTCACGTTGACTTTGACTTTAGGTATAGAGCAAAGCAGGGTGAGCTTGAACTAGGAACTGGAAGCACATGGTTTCTTACTGGATAACTCAATCTCTTCTCAGAAACATGCCGGCAGTGACTACAACTCTGGCAACAGCAATGATTTTCAGGTATATTCGAGGTCACATGAACGGAGCTTTCATAATGGGCAAACAGGCCTTGTGCCATCAGTCTCCAATTTCTAGGTTGACACGCAGCATACTCGCTGAACCAGGGCTTCCTGGCTCTAGGCAATTTTCTGATATCGAAACGGGTGCTGAAGCAGGGTCTTTAGGAGTCTTGGAAAGCTTACTACCGTTAAACTAAAGCAGAACAACGTTGAAAGCCTCAGGGAACTGCTGCATGCCTCCAGGTTTGTAAGGATATTCAGGGCCTTACATAGAGGCTGGCGCTCCCTTGACTTTAACTTTAGTTACAGTGCAGAGCAAGGGGAGCTTCCAACTAGGAACTGGAAGCACAAGGTTTCTTTTGGGAAAACTCAATATCTTATGAGAACTATGCATGCAGTGACTAAAACCCCAGCAACAACAAAGCCTTTCAGGAATCTTCGAGGCCGCATAAACGGTGCTTTCATAATGGGCAAACAAGCCTTGTGCCATCAGTCTTCAATATGTAAGTTGATACGCAGCATTCACGTAGGACGAAAGCTTCCTGGCTCTAGGCAGTTTTCTGATACCGAAACGGGTGCTGAAGCCAGGTCTCTAAGAGTATTGGAAAGCTTACTTCCGTCAAACTGAAGCAGAGCAGCGTTGAAGTCCTCATGGAGATGCTGCATGCCTCCCGTTTTGTAAGGCTATTCAGGGCCTTACTTCGAGGCAAGTGCTCCCCTTGACTTTCACTTTAGTTATAGAGCAGAGCAGGGTGAGCTTCCAACTAGGAACTGGAAGCACAAGGTTTCTTTCGGGAAAACTCATTTTCCTCGCAGAAGCAGGCAGGCAGTGACTAAATCCCTGGCAACAACAATGCTTTTCAGGTATCTTCGAGGCCGCATAAACGGTGCTTTCATGATGGGCAAACAAGCCTTGTGCCATCAGTCTCCAATTTCTATGTTGACACGCAGCATACACGGAGGACCAGAGCTTCCTGGCTCTCTGCAGTGTTCTGTTACCGAAACGGGTGCTGAAGGAAGGTTCCTAGGAGTCTTGGAAAGCTTACTACCGCTAAACTAAAGAAGAACAGCGATGAAGGCCTCATGGAACTGCTGCATGCCTCCCACTTTGCAAGAATAATCAGGGCCTTACTTGGAGGTTGGTGCTCATGTTGACTCTCACTTTTGGTATAGAGGAGCGCAGGTTGAGCTTCCAACTTGGAACTGGAAGCACAAAGTTTCTTTCCAGAAAACTCATTTTCTTCTCTGAGCCATGCCGGCAGTAACTAAAAGCACCATAACAACAGTGCTTTTCTGGTAGCTTCGAGACTGCATGAGTGGAGCTTTCAAAATGGGAAAGCAAGATCTGTGTCTCAGTCTCACATTTCCAGATTGTCACGCAGCATAAGGACATGTTGATGTTAACTAGTCAAAAGAGATGCACGATACCCAGTGGGGCTTTCCCTGATTCAACTTTTTTCTACGACAGCTTATCTGCCTGCAGCAAAGTGCCTAAACAAAGGATGCGTGAGGGAGACAGGTGCCTGTGCTTCTTCCAAAGACCTGCAGTGTTACACCAAGAACAGTGCTTAAATTGTACTTGGATGCAAGCCGACCACCTCCTTGAGGATGCGTGACTCTAAGTGCAAAAGAAGAAAAGGGATTCGAAGCAGAGTGTTTTTCTCAATAGAGTTCAGCTAGGGGAATGAGGTTACATGCATTGCATGGAAGACAGTCTAGAAGTGTGTTCCTGAATCCGGTGTAGAGCTGAGGTCATCTGGCTCTCCCAGGGAGGAGTGCAGTGTGTTGCCTTTCTCTAGCCAACACTGAGGTGTTCCAAAAGGCCTACGGGGCAGAAGTTGCTTAGCTGGCCCTGAGCTTCTTGGGTCTACTCAGTATACTGGTACTGAAACGGTTTCTAAAGGTCTCTAGGAGTCTGGGAAAGCTTACTACGGTGAAACTAAAGCAGAACAGGGAAGAAGGCCTCATGGAGCTGCTCCATGCCTCCCGTTTGGCAAGGCAAATCAGGGCCTTCCTTCGAGGCTAGGGCTCACGTTGACTTTGACTTTAGGTATAGAGCAGAGCAGGGTGAGCTTCCAACTAGGAACTGGAAGCACAAGGTTTCTTATGGGATAACTCAATATCTTCTCAGAAACATGCTGGCAGTGACTACAACTCTGGCAACAGCAATGCTTTTCAGGTATATTCGAGGCCACATGAACGGAGCTTTCATAATGGGCAAACAGGCCTTGTGCCATCAGTCTCCAATTTCTAGGTTGACACGCAGCATACTCGCTGAACCAGGGCTTCCTGGCTCTAGGCAATTTTCTGATATCGAAACGGGTGCTGAAGCAGGGTCTTTAGGAGTCTTGGAAAGCTTACTACCGTTAAACTAAAGCAGAACAGCGTTGAAAGCCTCAGGGAACTGCTGCATGTCTCCCGTTTTGGAAGGATATTCAGGGCCTTACATAGAGGCAGGCGCTCGGATGACTTTAACTTTAGTTACAGTGCAGAGCAAGGGGAGCTTCCAACTAGGAACTGGAAGCACAAGGTTTCTTATGGGAAAACTCAATATCATTTCAGAACTATGCATGCAGTGACTAAAACCCCGGCAACAACAAAGCCTTTCAGGAATCTTCGAGGCCGCATAAACGGTGCTTTTATGATGGGCAAACAAGCCTTGTGCCATCAGTCTCCAATTTCTATGTTGACACGCAGCGTACACGGAGGACCAGAGCTTCCTGGCTCTCTGCAGTGTTCTGTTACCGAAACGGGTGCTGAAGGAAGGTTCCGAGGAGTCTTGGAAAGCTTACTACCGCTAAACTAAAGAAGAACAGCGATGAAGGACTCATGGAACTGCTGCATGCCTCGCGCTTTGCAAGGATAATCAGGGCCTTACTTGGAGGTTGGTGCTCACGTTGACTCTCACTTTTGGTATAGAGGAGCGCAGGTTGAGCTTCCAACTTGGAACTGGAAGCACAAAGTTTCTTTCCAGAAAACTCATTTTCTTCTCTGAGCCATGCTGGCAGTAACTAAAAGCACCGTAACAACAGTGCTTTTCTGGTAGCTTCGAGACTGCATGAGTGGAGCTTTCAAAATGGGAAAGCAAGATCTGTGTCTCAGTCTCACATTTCCAGATTGACAAGCAGAATAAGGACATGTTGATGTTAACAAGTCAAAAGAGATTCAGGATACCCAGTGGGGCTTTCCCTGATTCAACTTTTTTCTACGACAGCTTATCTGCCTGTAGCAAAGTGCCTAAACAAAGGATGCGTGAGGGAGACAGGTGCCTGTGCTTCTTCCAAAGACCTGCAGTGTTACACCAAGAACAGTGCTTAAATTGTACTTGGATGCAAGCCGACCACCTCCTTCAGGATGCGTGACTCTAAGTGCAAAAGAAGAAAAGGGATTCGAAGCAGAGTGTTTTTCTCAATAGAGTTCAGCTAGGGGAATGAGGTTACATCCATTGCATGGAGGACAGTCTAGAAGTGTGTTCCTGAATCCTGTGTAGAGCTGAGGTCATCTGGCTCTCCCAGGGAGGAGTGCAGTGTGTTGCCTTTCTCTAGCCAACCTTGAGGTGTTCCAAAAGGCCTACGGGGCAGAAGTTGCTTAGCTGGCCCTGAGCTTCTTGGCTCTACTCAGTATACTGGTACTGAAACGATTTCTAAGGCAAGGTCCCTAGGAGTCTGGGAAAGCTTACTACGGTGAAACTAAAGCAGAACAGTGAAGAAGGCCTCATGGAGCTGCTCCATGCCTCCCGTTTGGCAAGGGAAATCTGGGACTTCCTTCGAGGCTAGGGCTCACGTTGACTTTGACTTTAGGTATAGAGCAAAGCAGGGTGAGCTTCCAACTAGGAACTGGAAGCACATGGTTTCTTACTGGATAACTCAATCTCTTCTCAGAAACATGCCGGCAGTGACTACAACTCTGGCAACAGCAATGCTTTTCAGGTATATTCGAGGCCACATGAACGGAGCTTTCATAATGGGCAAACAGGCCTTGTGCCATCAGTCTCCAATTTCTAGGTTGACACGCAGCATACTCGCAGAAGCAGGGCTTCCTGGCTCTAGGCAATTTTTTGATATCGAAACGGGTGCTGAAGCAGGGTCTTTAGGAGTCTTGTAAAGCTTACTACCGATAAACTAAAGCAGAACAGCGTTGAAAGCCTCAGGGAACTGCTGCATGCCTCCCGTTTTGTAAGGATATTCAGGGCCTTACATAGAGGCTGGCGCTCCCTTGACTTTAACTTTAGTTACAGTGCAGAGCAAGGGGAGCTTCCAACTAGGAACTGGAAGCACAAGGTTTCTTATGGGAAAACTCAATATCTTCTCAGAACTATGCATGCAGTGACTAAAACCCCAGCAACAACAAAGCCTTTCAGGAATCTTCGAGGCCGCATAAATGTTGCTTTCATAATGGGCAAACAAGCCTTTTGCCATCAGTCTTCAATATGTAAGTTGATACGCAGCATTCACGCAGGACGAAAGCTTCCTGGCTCTAGGCAGTTTTCTGATACCGAAACGGATGCTGAAGCCAGGTCTCTAGGAGTATTGGAAAGCTTACTTCCGTAAAACTAAAGCAGAGCAGCGTTGAAGTCCTCATGGAGATGCTGCATGCCTCCCGTTTTGTAAGGCTATTCAGGGCCTTACTTCGAGGCAAGTGCTCCCCTTGACTTTCACTTTAGTTATAGAGAAGGGCAGGGTGAGCTTCCAACTAGGAACTGGAAGCACAAGGTTTCTTTCGGGATAACTCATTTTCCTCGCAGAAGCAGGCAGGCAGTGACTAAATCCCTGGCAACAACAATGCTTTTCAGGTATCTTCGAGGCCGCATGAACGGAGCTTTCCTAATGAGAAAAGAAGCCTTGTGCCATCACTCTCCAATTTCTAGGTTGACACGCAGCATACACGGAGGACCAGAGCTTTCTGGCTCTCTGCAGTGTTCTGTTACCGAAACGGGTGCTGAAGGAAGGTTCCTAGGAGTCTTGGAAAGCTTACTACCGCTAAACTAAAGAAGAACAGCGATGAAGGCCTCATGGAACTGCTGCATGCCTCCCGCTTTGCAAGGATAATCAGGGCCTTACTTGGAGGTTGGTGCTCACGTTGACTCTCACTTTTGTTATAGGGGAGCGCAGGTTGAGCTTCCAACTTGGAACTGGAAGCACAAAGTTTCTTTCCAGAAAACTCATTTTCTTCTCTGAGCCATGCCGGCAGTAACTAAAAGCACCGTAACAACAGTGCTTTTCTGGTAGCTTCGAGACTGCATGAGTCGAGCTTTCAAAATGGGAAAGCAAGATCTGTGTCTCAGTCTCACATTTCCAGATTGACAGGCAGCATAAGGACATGTTGATGTTAACTAGTCAAAAGAGATTCACGATACCCAGTGGGGCTTTCCCTGATTCAACTTTTTTCTACGACAGCTTATCTGCCTGCAGCAACGTGCCTAAACAAAGGATGCGTGAGGGAGACAGGTGCCTGTGCTTCTTCCAAAGACCTGCAGTGTTACACCAAGAACAGTGCTAAAATTGTACTTGAATGCAAGCCGACCACCTCCTTGAGGATGCGTGACTCTAAGTGCAAAAGGTGAAAAGGGATTCGAAGCAGAGTGTTTTTCTCAATAGAGTTCAGCTAGGGGAATGAGTTTACATCCATTGCATGGAGGACAGTCTAGAAGTGTGTTCCTGAATCCGGTGTAGAGCTGAGGTCATCTGGCTCTCCCAGGGAGGAGTGCAGTGTGTTGCCTTTCTCTAGCCAACACTGAGGTGTTCCAAAAGGCCTACGGGGCAGAAGTTGCTTAGCTGGCCCTGAGCTTCTTGGCTCTACTCAGTATACTGGTACTGAAACGGTTTCTAAAGCAAGGTCCCTAGGAGTCTGGGAAAGCTTACTACGGTGAAACTAAAGCAGGTCAGTGAAGAAGGCCTCATGGAGCTGCTCCATGCCTCCCGTTTGGCAAGGGAAATCAGGGCCTTCCTTCGAGGCTAGGGCTCACGATGACTTTGACTTTAGGTATAGAGCAGAGCAGGGTGAGCTTCCAACTAGGAACTGGAAGCACAAGTTTCTTACGGGATAACTCAATATCTTCTCAGAAACATGCCGGCAGTGACTACAACTCTGGCAACAGCAATGCTTTTCAGGTATATTCGTGGCCACATGAACGGAGCTTTCATAATGGGCAAACAGGCCTTGTGCCCCAGTCTCCAATTTCTAGGTTGACACGCAGCATACTCCCTGAACCAGGGCTTCCTGGCTCTAGGCAATTTTCTGATATCGAAACAGGTGCTGAAGCAGGGTCTTTAGGAGTCTTGGAAAGCTTATTACCGTTAAACTAAAGCAGAACAGCGTTGAAAGCCTCAGGGAACTGCTGCTTGCCTCCCGTTTTGTAAGGCTATTCAGGGCCTTACATAGAGGCTGGCGCTCCCTTGACTTTAACTTTAGTTACCGTGCAGAGCAAGGGGAGCTTCCAGCTAGGAACTGGAAGCACAAGGTTTCATATGGGAAAACTCAGTATCTTATCAGAACTATGCATGCAGTGACTAAAACCCCAGCAACAACAAAGCCTTTCAAGAATCTTCGAGGCCGCATAAACGGTGCTTTCATAATGGGCAAACAAGCCTTGTGCCATCAGTCTTCAATATGTAAGTTGATACGCAGCATTCACGCAGGACGAAAGCTTCCTGGCTCTAGGCAGTTTTCTGATACCGAAACTGTTGCTGAAGCCAGGTCTCTAGGAGTATTGGAAAGCTTACTACCGTAAAAATAAAGCAGAGCAGCGTTGAAGTCCTCAAGGAGATGCTGCATGCCTCCCGTTTTGTAAGGCTATTCAGGGCCTTACTTCGAGGCAAGTGCTCCCCTTGACTTTCACTTTAGATATAGAGCAGAGCAGCGTGAGCTTCCAACTAGGAACTGGAAGCACAAGGTTTCTTTCGGGAAAACTCAATATCTTATCAGAACTATGCATGCTTTGACTAAAACCCCGGCAACAACAAAGCCTTTCAGGAATTTTCTAGGCCGCATAAACGGTGCTTTCATAATGGGCAAACAAGCCTTGTGCCATCAGTCTTCAATATGTACGTTGATACGCAGCATTCACGCAGGACGAAAGCTTCCTGGCTCTAGGCAGTTTTCTGATACCGAAACGGGTGCTGAAGACAGGTCTCTAGGAGTATTGGAAAGCTTACTACCGTTAAACTAAAGCAGAACAGCGTTGAAAGCCTCAGGGAACTGCTGCATGCCTCCCGTCTTGTAAGGATATTCAGGGCCTTACATAGAGGCTGGCGCTCCCTTGACTTTAACTTTAGTTACAGTGCAGAGCAAGGGGAGCTTCCTACTAGGAACTGGAAGCACAAGGTTTCTTATGGGAAAATTCAGTATCTTATCAGAACTATGCATGCAGTGACTAAAACCCCACAAACAACAAAGCCTTTCAGGAATCTTCGAGGCCGCATAAACGGTGCTTTCATAAAGGGCAAACAAGCCTTGAACCATCAGTCTTCAATATGTAAGTTGATACGCAGCATTCACGCAGGACAAAAGCTTCCTGGCTCTAGGCAGTTTTCTGATACCGAAACGGGTGCTTAAGGAAGGTCTCTAGGAGTATTGGAAAGCTTACTACCTAAAAACTAAAGCAGAGCAGCGTTGAAGTCCTCATGGAGATGCTGCATGCCTCCCGTTTTGTAAGGCTATTCAGGACCTTACTTCGAGGCAAGTGCTCCCCTTGACTTTCACTTTACTTATAGAGCAGAGCAGGGTGAGCTTCCAACTAGGAACTGGAAGCACAAGGTTTCTTTCGGGAAAACTCATTT